>NW_006998499.1:0-952 GCF_000164805.1 Carlito syrichta | reverse complement strand
GGTGCTCACCTTTCTCTGAGGGCTCCTCCCCGGCCGCCCAGCCAGCGCGCTGGGGCGCGGCCGCCTCCGCCGCCAGACTGCCAGCCATCAGCAATCCATCAGCCATTTCGAATTTCCGCGGTCGGCCGCCCCGCACGATGATGCAATGACGCAGGCGCTTCTGATTGGATAGTTGGGTCAACGCTTTTGGACTGCTTAGAGCTCTCCCCCTCCCGCCGCCACCAACTGCACTGACAGCGCCTGGGCGCCATCTACTGGTCAGGAGGACGCTGTTCTCTTTCAAGATCGCTGTCTTTGGCTTACTGGGACCAACGTGGGCAAAGCTGAATTGGGAACCTAATTGGAGATGATTTTCGAAAACTAGCAAGTCATGCCTGGAAATAAGGTATAGTCGGGAAACTCGCCACCAAGAATCAGTCTCTCTCTCTCTCTCTCTCTCGTTTCTCTCGATCTCTCATTTTCTCTCTCATTCGCTCTATTTTCTCTCTCATTTCATCTCTCGTTCTCGCTCTCGTTCTCTCTCACTCATCTTTCTCATTCTCTCTCATTTTCTCTCGCTCATTCTCTTTCATCCTTTCTCATCTCTCTCTCATCTTTCTCATTCTCTCATTCATTCTTTCTCATTCTTTTGTATTCTCTTTCATTCTCTCTCTCCTTATCTCTCATTCTCTCTCTTATTCTCTTTTTTGCATCCTCTCATTTTCTCTTGCTCTCTTTCTCCTCTCATTCTCATTCGCATTATCTCTCATTCTCTCTCTCTCATTCTCTTTTTCTCTTTTATTCTCTCTCTCATTTTCTCTCATTCTCTATTTCTCTCTCTCATTCTCTTTCTGTGTTTCTCTCTGTCATTCTCTGTGTCTCCTTTTCTGTGCACACACGGCATTTTTTAAAAAAAGATATGGGGTACAATTCAGGATTAGGTATACAAATGGTCATCGTACAGGTAAAGTTT
>NW_006998498.1:0-954 GCF_000164805.1 Carlito syrichta | reverse complement strand
CTTGATGGCATATCACGGCTTCCACTATACTCTTGCTCAGAGAAACTAAGAACTTTAAGTTTAATTGCAGGTGTCAGCCCTTCTTGTGTAATTCAAAGCCTGTATTCTGTCTATTAACCGTGTGAACAACACTGGAATTTTCAAGTTGAATGTTAGTAATTAGAATAGTCAAAAAATAGTCTGAAGGGACATGCTCTGGACAGGATATCATTCATGGTGAGTGCTTGAAGAAACCTGTCTTATTTAGACTAAGTAATGAGAACAGCATATAAACCACATTCAGATAGTACAGTGACATCCATGTGAAAAAGTATTAGAATCATGGAAATATATGCTTTCAGAGTTTGAAGCAAGTTTAGAGACAGTTGAATTAATTTCCATATCCTAAATCTTCTCTTGAAGAGTCTGGTCAATAAGTGTTCTGCTTCTTTTGAAATTTTTTTTTCAATAACAGAAAATCATCACTTCTTGAGATATTTTTAGTGACACGAAATCCATCCTCTCCTGAGATAGTCAATTCCTAGTTGGAATAGCTCTAATATTCAGAAAAGCTTTCTTTACATTGACCTGAAGCTGTTTCATTACAAATCCCACTCACTGGAATTGTTCTCCTCTCTAAACATAATATTTTAATTCTTTTGCTAAGTGGAAGTCCATAAAATAATTTAAAATAGCTATTCTGTGTTAAACAAATGACTTTTCTAGGTTAACCCCAAGCCTTCACCAGTATTTATACTACTAATATGATTTTGAGATTTTGGATTAATTATAGAAAATATGTGCAAATTAGTCTTTAATAAAACTCCATATTCTTAAATACAAAGTCTCCTAGAACAGTAGAAAATGAGCCAAACATAAAGTTCCTAGATTCAACCTGAATATATCACCTTGTGAGTCATTTATTTTTATTTATTTATTTATTGAGCTGGAGTCTCACTCTGTCACCCAGACTGG
>NW_006998497.1:0-974 GCF_000164805.1 Carlito syrichta | reverse complement strand
AATAAGGCTCTTGATCTTATGCACAGTTTTTATAGCTACTCAACCCAAATTATCATTGGTTTCCTTTAAAAAGAGGAATCTAAACATACTAAAAAATGAGCAACATATGAAAAATTTGCAAATGACTCTATCGCTACTGTTATCAGCATTAAAGTATTACTGGAAAGAGGGTAGAAACAACAGAGTAGGAAAAGCCTCTGGTGATCTGAAACAGTTCGGTTGTCTTTCATAAATTTAAGATTAAGTGTCATATATGGGTGATAAAAGTGGCATAGGCTAGGTTTTATATACTCATTATTCACTTAGTTTGTCTTTTTCAATTAAAGCCATGTCTATCTTTTTCATTCCACTGAGTTTACATTTCTTTTTCAATCACATCCTGAACACATTGCAATAGAGGTTGCCTTAACAGTGAATGTAGTGTAAATCTTAGACTAATGTGTTATTCACTGTGGCTTCTTTGAAAATGCATGGTAAAAAGATTTTGATTATTGTAAGGTGCTATTTGTCTATCAAGAGGTATCTTTTAGAGGTTGAAAGATGTTCAGCTTTATCTTTCAACAGCTCAGCTTTCTATCAAAATAAATCATTTAGCCTCCAAAGTCAATTTTGAAAATTTTGTCAGATGATTGGATTGTGAGACTCAGGTGTGTTTTACCCATCGCACTATAAGAACTCGGTGCCTGTTCATGTCTCTTTTTCCAAGTTCAGAAAGTCCTCAGTTCAACCATAACCTATAAAAGTGGTAGGTAATCAAGGGAAGGATATCGATTAGAACAATCAATAACTTTTCAATTAGCCACTTTCCAACTTTGGATATTTGGCTCCATTGATCTGCATGTGCCTAGTTTAATTGATTTTTATTTTTATGTTTTCACCAGTATGTGTTTGGTCAGAGTATCTGTCTGGTCTTTAACAGAGAAGAAAAGCATGTCTCCCCCCCCCCCTTTTTTTTTTTTTTTTTTCTTTTTTTT
>NW_006998496.1:0-1046 GCF_000164805.1 Carlito syrichta | reverse complement strand
GCAGTCACTGCACTCCAGTCTGGGTGACAGAGTGAGACTCTAACTCAAAAAAAAAAAAATCTTCCATTTGGGATGTTGTGTTGGAGGTTTGGCAGTGAGGTGGTATTTCCCTAAAAGGGAAAGAAAATACAGATTTGGGTGTCTATGGCTCAGGTTTCCAGAGGAAACTAAAGTCTTTGAAAGGAATGTTTGTCTCATTCAGTATAAATAATGTTGATTTGTTTGTGTCTTAACCTCTGTTTGGTGTTTAATGAGCCAAAATATGTCCTCTGAGACACGGAGCATACTGGATCCTTTTTAGCGGGCTACACAGAGATAAATAAAGATGAAAAGAAGAGTCACTGTGACTCCAGTGAAATATTGTGTTCTTAATATGAAGTTTAGATAGCCCAGGCTGTTCTTAGAAAAACGTTAGCTCTTTTGCTGGTATTTTTCTTTCTTTCTTTTTCTGCTTGCAAATCATAACTCCTGGAAATTTTTAATTACTTCTTTAAAAAGTAAGTAATTAGATTATTTAGTCTGGACATTGTGTGATCTGGTAGAATCGGGTATGAGTCAAGTCCCTAGATCTGATTTGAGAACGAGTTCCAGGAGTCCCTGCCTGTTGGATCTTGTGAGAGTCCTTTTACCCTTCCAAGCCTCAGTGATCACAGGTGGGAAGTAGGGTGAAAATACCCACCTCACCCCCTTCAGCTATTATGCAGATCAAATGAAATAATGAAAGTGCTTTGGGGAGTACAGAGCAGGTCACAATGATAAGAGAGAGAATGAAATGAAGCCAAGAGCTATTGTGCACCAGGCCCTTTACAAACTGACTCTGGCAATAGCCCCGAGTCTTCTCTACACCTCCAATCTTGCCATCCCCACCCCAACTCACCCCCACCACCCATGACAGCCAAAATGATAGAAATCAGACCATGTCAGAAAATCCTCCACTGTTTTCCCATTGCAATTATAACAGTAGGAAACTCCTTGCCACGGCCTCGAAGGTCCTGCCTGACTGATTCCCTCCCTCCCCTCTGGGCACAGCACCCACCTCTCTGCTT
>NW_006998495.1:0-1070 GCF_000164805.1 Carlito syrichta | reverse complement strand
TTACAGCAGCAATTCTTTCCCTTTTGCCCTCTGAAAGCACTGCTGCAAACACAGAAATCTTGGTTGACATGTTGAAGATTTCTTCAGTCATACTCTTGAACTCATATTTTAAAAATAAGGACTTTGTGAGTTGAATATTTTTGCCGTCAGAAAGCAATTTTACACATGTGAGTTTGAATAGACAGAGATTGAATTTGTAGTTCCACTAAATAGAGAAATACAGTAGTATGATATAAGCACTATACTTTTATCTCAAAGAAACTGCAAAAACTCTCTATTTCCAGTTAATAGAAATAGACTTAGATGGACCACATTTATAAACGTATATGTTTACCGACGTAGGTTAGTTTACAAATGCCTTGTATAAAATCTAGCTGCAAAGTATAACTGAGGGTAAACGTATGAATAATTCTAGGCAGTCTGAGGGGCTTTTACTCACGACCATCACGTTTGACAGTGGTTGGTTTTGTTGGTTATTAAAAAGTGGGGTTTTCTTTTTTCGTCTTCCCTTTGTGATGGAAGCCTTGGCAAATACGCTTACGTCGCGTTTTCACTAACCTAGTCGTCAAATCTGCGTTCAGAAGTGTGTTAAATGAATCGTCTCCTTCTTCAGATTTTAATTGCTATGATAGCTTATGATCGCTCCTTTTTTCAGGTTAAAAAAAGCCCGGGATGTGGAAGGGGCACTACAGTTTGCCTCCTGGTCTCCGTGCTGCCACGGCCCCCCATTTGGGGGGTGGGGGCAGAGAGAGCAGTGCTGTTTGCCACAAGATGGTGCTCTGTAGATAACGATTTGCAAGTTTTACCAAATGAGGATGTCATTTTCCTGGACAACTGGGGTGGCATCAAGTACCCCATGATTTCCCAAGTCTTTCTTATGGATGATCTCTGTCTGGGACCCTTGGCTGTACTGGTTAATGCTCCCAAACACTAATGCACGCAAAATATGTCCCGCGTAGATCTGAAGCTCTGAAGACACCGCGGGAGCAGCTGCTTTACGTGGTTTGATAAACATTTTCACCTTGAAACCCTTGCTGCCTCTGGGAAGTTTAATCAGTGGCAGGCAGAAG
>NW_006998494.1:0-1069 GCF_000164805.1 Carlito syrichta | reverse complement strand
GAACACCGGTTTGCGGTCCAGGAGTTGGGGACCACTGCTCTAGAGGATGCCAATAATTTGTTTTTGCTTGCTTCAGCAAGTAACCCTCCTAGGTTCAAACCCAAAGTTCTGTGTTACTCTCTTTGGGCAGTGATTCCAATCTCAGTCAACTTTTCAAAGTTTTTGCTATGAAGTTTTGGTCTGTCTGGAACATATACTATCCACTAGGTAGGCTGAGACTCAAAGTCTTTGTTATGCTGATTTGGATATGTCCCATATATGATTATCTCATTGGTGAGCCTAAGACTTGGGGGACTTCCCCTACATTCACAGATGTAGGGGATCTCCCCCTCAAGCTTTATTCTCAAGGATTTTATTCACATCCTTTATCTGCAGGAAAAAGTGTTCTATTTCCTCTGTCCCAAGATATACAGTTCCTATTAAGGATTCAACTGCCTTAGCCAGTTCCTATTAAGGATTCAACTGCCACGACAGCTAAACAGACCAATGACAGAAGCTTGTCCTTGGAGTAAAGCTGACAGAGAAAAGGATAAGGGAAAACAGGTAACTCAATCTGTTTTGGTCACTTCTCTAAGTTCTGATTCTTTATCACAATCTATCTACTCTTACCTACTCTTCTTATCCCTCAAAATATGCACTTTGCATATTTTGCCTTGAGTCTTGTATGCAGTGGGAGAGATAGACAGTAGAAGGCATGCTGCATGGTGGCATTTTATGGAGAATAAAATTCAGTTGTATGTTGCATCAAGTTGGTGGTCTGCATACTCATTCCGATTCTAGATTCTATTTGAAGTTATAATATAAAATACTAAAATAGCGAGTGGATTATTTTAAGTTAATATGTCTTAAACCATAGAGAGGGCTTCAGTGAAGGTCAGAACTTAGGGAAAATGAATATAACATGGAAAAAAGATATAATCAGGATGAATGACTTAGCCAAACCTTAAACCAGACATACAGCAGTGCTGTTGTAGGCACACATAGAGAAGTGCTGTCATAGACATATAAGTTGAACACTCTCTCTCGTAGGAATTAAGAGACTCCTCCTCAGAATGGCAAGCATAGGCTT
>NW_006998493.1:0-1129 GCF_000164805.1 Carlito syrichta | reverse complement strand
GTCTCTAATAATAAAAATAAATAAGTGCTACAAAGCATTGTTGAAATAAATTAAATAAATGGAAAAAAATCCCATGTTCATTATTCAACTCAATCTCTATCAGAATCCCAGCTGACTTCTTTGTAGACATCTGACAGGCTATTTCTAAATTCATATGAAATTTCGAGGGACCCGGAATAGCCAAAGCAACCTTGAAAGAAAAAGTAGGAGGACTCAATGCTTCTTGATTTTAAAACTTACTTTAGAGCTACAATAATCAAGTCATGTTGTACTGGCATAAGGATAGATATATAAATTGAGAGACTAGAATTGATAGTTTAGAATAAGCCCATGTGGCTGTGGTCAGCTGATATTCAACAAGGCTGTCTAAACCATTCGGGGGGAAAAGAGTAGTCTTCAACAAATGGTGCTGGGACAGCCTTATAGACATGCGCACAAAAAATGAAACTGAATGCTTACTTCCCACCATACACAAAAATTAACTCAAAATGGGTCAGACAGCTAAATGGAGGAGCTAAAACTACAAAACTCTTAGAAAAAAAACACAGAGGCTGGCCGGTGCAGTGGCTCACACCTGTAATCCCAGCACTTTGGGAAGCCGAGGTGGAAGGATCACTTGAGGCCAGGAGTTTGAGACTAGCCTGAGCAGCAAAGCAAGATCCCATCTCTACAAAACATAGAGAAATGTACCAGGCACGGCGGTGCATGCCTGTAATACCAGCTACTTGGAAAGCTGAGGGCAGAAGATCGCTTGAGCCCAACAGTTAAATATTGCAGTGAGCCGAGAACTTACCACTGCAGTCCTCCAACCTGGGTGACAGAGTGAAACCCTGTCCCAAAAACAAAGAAAGATGCTTCTTACACCTGCAATCCCAGCATTTTGGGAAGCAGAGGCGAAACGATTGCCTGAGTCCAGGAGTTTGAGACCATCCTAGGCAACTTGGCAAGACCTTGTCTCTAAAATAAATTTTAAAAATTAGCCAGGTGTGGTGGTTAATGCCCGTAGTCCCAGCTACTTGGAAGGCTGAGGTGGGAGTATCACCTAAGCCCAGCAGTTTGAGATTGTGGTGGCTGTGAGTCGCCACTGTACTTCAGAAAGTCTAGATAATAACAAGTGTTGATGGGAAAG
>NW_006998492.1:0-1160 GCF_000164805.1 Carlito syrichta | reverse complement strand
CCTTAATTTCTATTTTGCTGAGAAATTTTATCAGGACTGGATATTGGATTTTCTCAAATGATGTGTTTTTGTTTTATTGAGATGAATACATTTTTGTTTTTCCAGTTAATATGGTAAATTAAGTTGATAGATTTTTGAATGTTAAATTAACCTTGCATTTCTTGGGTAAATCTACTTGGTCACGATGTATTTCCTTTTTATATATTATTGGATTTGATTTGGTTAGGGTTTTTGCATCTCTGTTCATGAAGGACTGGTCTTAGCTTTCTGTTCTTTGAATATTTTGGTTTGGGTATCTGCATAATGCTAGACTCATGAAATGAGTTGGGCTATAATCACTTCTTTTCTACTTCCTGAGAGAGTTTGTGTAGAATTGGTATTCATTCTTCCTTAAATATTTGTTAATTCACCAGTGAAGCTATCTGGGTCTAAGATTTTATTTGTGGGAAGGTTTTAAACTTCAAATTCAATGCAAAAAATAGACACAGGGCTATTAAGATTGCTTATTTCTTTTTGTTTAACTTTTTATCTTAAAATAATTATAGATTCACAGGGAGTTAAAAAAAAATAGTACAGAGATGTCCTGTGAAGCCGTCTCTCAGTTTCCTCCAATGATTACAATTTATGTAACTATAGTATAATATTGACATGACATAATGACACTGGTACAATGTTCATGCAGTTCTATGCCATTTTATCACATGTGTGGATTGGTTTAACCATCACTACAATCATGATACAGCACTATTCCATGGCCACAGGGGTCTCCCTTAGGCTACTCCTTTAATCACTGATGACCCCCACACAACCTATTGCCCCAACTCTTGAAAACTGACATTATTTTTCATCTTTATAATTTTGTCATTTTGAGAATGTTACATAGGCCAGCCCGTGATCTTTTGAGATTTGCTTTTTTTCATTAAGCAAAATTCCCTTGTGATCCATCCAAGTTTTTGCAGATGTTAATAGTTTGTTTCATTTGTTTTATTTGGTACAATATTCCATGGTGTATATGTACTGAAGTTTGTTGAACTCTTCTGCTTTGTGGAACATCTTGGTTGTTTCCAGTTTGGGGCTACTGCAAATAAAACTGCTATGTTTTATGTGTGTGTGTGTGTGTGTGTGTGTGTGTGTGTGTGTGTGTGTGTGTATGTGTGCAC
>NW_006998491.1:0-1185 GCF_000164805.1 Carlito syrichta | reverse complement strand
TGAATTGGAAGTCATCATCAATGAATGGGTAGAAGCCTCTCCCATGCTCACGTGAAAAGCTAGTGCAGGTGACCTGAAATGCAACCAGAGGACAAATGGAGCCATCAGAGGCATTCCAGCTTGCTCAGGCAGGAGAGGAAAAAGAGGACAGAGGGATGTTGCCTCATCTCAGGTGAGGACAGTAGGAGATTGTACAAGGTTTTCTATTTGCTCCTCTTATCTGGTAAATTTACTTCCACCCGAGTGCAACCTCCAGGGATCATACATCTCCAGCTCATGAATAAATTCCAGCTACAGCAGGTTCAAGATCTCCATAGTCCAGATGACTGGCATGAACGTGAGGTACAGCTTACTACAAAATAGATGCAGGGGCTGGCAACTCTGCTTCATCTTCCTCAAGACAGAGAAAAATAATTCCTTCATGAGGAAGGTGTCCAGGAAAAGGCTTATATATAGGTCCTCAGATTCCCAGGTCTGCCAAGGCAACTGCTTCTTCAAGCATCTCCTGTGTCTGAATTTGGTCTCATACAGGTTCACCTCCAATTGTGGCAAATGAAAACAGTAACCTAGCTGCATCCTCAGAACTCTCATTAAACTGTATTAGCTCAAAGTCTGGTTTGAAATATACCAGCTTCAGTTTTGACTTTCTAAGGAAAGAGAAGGAAACACAATGATCAGAGGACAGCACTGGACCATCTGTCTCCATTACTAGCCCTGCTTTTCCCCAACTGCTCTCCTTCCCCTCATTTGTCTCCATCTCTTCCTCCCTTTTAGAATTTTCTCAAATGTTGCACCCATATGCGTGGCTGAAGCTCTTTTTTGCAGACATCTATGCCATTGTCCATAACACCTTTCTTAGGTGTTATGGACACCTAAGAAAGGTAGTTTCCTTGTAGTGGATGCTGTTGATGTCCTGACCAATTCCCCTTCCCCAGCCAATATTCCCAGCAAAATTGTTTGCTGATGACTCACAATTGCCCCCTTCTCCAGAGAATTATCCCCAGTTCAAACAAGGGTACCTGGCCAGACAGGTTATGCACCCTTTTCAGAGGGTGGGAGCATAGCCTGACCAATTGCTGACTGACATGGTAGGTAGGATACAAAAGGCTACCTCAGTGTGGTATCAACTCTGGTGCAGTTCACTGTGGCACCTGTGGGATCAGGCTGATGTTAATCTTTAGCAGA
>NW_006998490.1:0-1245 GCF_000164805.1 Carlito syrichta | reverse complement strand
TTTTTTCAGTACCACCATTCTTTTGTGACAGTGAGTAAGCCAATTTATTTTGTCTTCCATTCTGTTCTACTTCAACTTCAGAGTGGAAAATATAGTATTGCCAGTCATTTCCAGAGTCATGACTCTCTTACCTTCCAGTTGTTTTTTTCCTCAATGTCACTGGCATCATCATCATTAAAGCCCTAATATTTACTGAGTACTGCTATGTGTCAGGCACTGAGATGGTGCTTTATATGGCTTAGCTTTTCAAACCCTCAATCATTCTGTGAACTAGATACTCCCTGTTTTCAGATGAGAAACCCAGTTACAGAGAATTGACTTGCTCAGGATCACAGCTAGTAAACACTCAATCTTTCAGAATTACTTTTCTAAAACACCAAACTGTCAATTCTCTGATAATTTCTTATTGCATATGAAAAATAAAGTATATATTCCTCAGTAACATTGGAAGGCCCTTCCAAATCTCTCTAATCTCCTTTTCCATTCTCATCTTCCTCCATGTTCCCATCCCCAAATATGCATCCTGTGTTTCAGTCTCTCGGAGCTATTTATTTCATGAATATTTCATAGAGTTTCACACATATGAGCCTTTGTTTTTGTTCCTAGAGTGCATTCCATTTGCCTCTGGCAAACTCCTATTCATCCTTCTAGGTCCAGCTCAAATATCAAATGCTCTATATTTCAAGCAAACCATTCAGATTTTCCTGGGCAGTTAGTAGCTTGGTTCTCCTCTACCCTTTGTATGTATTTCTGCTGTTGTCTTTTCCCCTTGCTCTATAATTATTTGCTCTATAATTATTTACTTATATGCCTGTGTCTTACTTTAACAAGAATATTGAGATATGGGAAGGCAACATTTTTATAGGGACATTATTTCATGTATTTTTAAACAGCCAAAATTAAAAATCTGTATTTAAAATGACTTTGTTTCCTTTTTTTTCCACCCTCAGCATAGGGCTACTTTCAAATTTGAATCAACAGATGAAGATAAAAGAAAGGTAAGCCTTGGTTTACTGTGTGTGTGTGTGTTTCATTCATTCTAAGCCGTGGTCATATTTTCATCTAATGGTTGTTGATTGGTTTTTGGTTGCCCTTCAGTTTGTTTTTAAGAACCCTGAGAAGGAGAGGTGCTATATTTAGTATGGGTTACACACACCTCCTTCCTGCTCGGACCCTGCAGGACCATTAGACTTTCATAAATTGGGAGTGAGAAGGTTCGGAAGAGACTCTCCAGATCTTCTTGCT
>NW_006998489.1:0-24920 GCF_000164805.1 Carlito syrichta | reverse complement strand
TCAGCTGGGTGTTGGATCCGGTGTGCCACCAGCAAGGCTGGGGTGGAGGAGGGAGTCGAGAGTCCCCTCCTCTAGAGCTGAGAGCCTCCGATCACCACCTCCTTAAAGCTGTGCTGTTTCCTTACACAAGCATGGGGTCACACCTTGGGTGCCTCTGCCAGGGTGGGCCTGGAGCTCCAGAGCTCCAAAGGGCAGGCGGTGAGTGGCGAGAGTGGCCCTGGGCCCCTCACAGGGTACTTCAGCCAGAGATGTAGCCGATACCTCTGAGGTGCAGGTGCCCAGAACCTCCCTGGGTGACCAGTGGCTTGGTGCTGGGTGCCAGGCGAGATGATGTAGCCAGGGAGGGAGCCAAAACCCGAGACTCCCGCACAGGCGGGGGTCCCATAAAGTGGAGCCACAGCAGCCCAGGGTCTACAATAAGTTCTTTTCTAGTCTCCTACCAAACATGCAAATACATAAATCAAATATTGTTAGAGATGAGAAGGAGATAGGACTAAATACAATAGTTACTGGACTTTTCACCACCCCACTTTCAGCATTGGACAGATTATCTAGGCAAAAAAATCAACACAAAACCATTGGACATAATCTACACTATAGACCATATGGATCTAATATACATGTGTAGAACATTTCATACAACAGTTGCAGAATAAACATTCTTCTCGCCAGCACATGAAACATTCACCATAATTGACCATATCTTAGTCCACAAAAGAAGTCTCAGAAATTCAAAAAAATGGCAGCCATATCCAGTCTCTTTTCTGACCACAATGGAATGAAACTAGAAATCAATAACAAGAGAGTCTGAATACTATATAAACACAGGAAAATTTAAAAATATGCTCCTCCCCTTTAAAAAGTGGACAAAGGACATGAACAGACACTTCTCAAAAGAAGATATACGGGCAGCCAACAGACACATGAAAACGTGCTCAGCCTCACTCATCATCAGAGAAACGCAAATCAAAACCACATTGAGATACCACCTAACCCATGTGAGAATGACCATCATTAATAAAACAAACAACAACAGATGCTGGCGAGAACGTGGAGAAAAAGGAATGCTTCTACGCTGCTGGTGGGAATGCAAACCAGTACAACCTCTTTGGAAGACACTGTGGTGATTTCTGAAAGAACTGGAAATTGACCTTTCCTATGACCCAGCAATTCCCCTATTGGGAATATACCCAGAGGAACTCAAATCATTCTACAAAAAAGAGACCTGCATACATATGTTTGTTGCAGTTCTAGTCACAATAGCAGAAACATGGAACCAACCGTGTTGCCCATTGAGGCTGGATTAGATTAAAAAATGTGGTTCATATACGCAATAGAATATTATGCAGCCATAAAGAAGGACAAATATATGGTCGTTGCAGCAACTTGGATGAATTTGGAGTCAATTATACTAAGTGATTTATCACAGAAACAAAGAACAGAGTTCCATATGTTCTCAGTCATAAGCTGACCTTGAACAATTATAATGCTATAAGAAAGTGATTGGCAGTAGTGGGAAACTGTCAGGGGAAGGGGGTTGGGATTGGCATTTGAGGGAAACTGCTAGGGGAGGGACTGGTGTACCTCATCAACTAGGGTACCTGCATGATCAATGTTTATATACCTATCCCTGAATTGTACCCCACATCTTTAAAATAAAATAAATAAATAAATACAATAAAATAATATGAAATAAAATAAAAAAATATGCTCCAGAAGAAATTATGAAGAAAATTTTTAAAATTACCAAAACCTGTAGCACAGCAAAAGCAGTACTAAAAAGGAAGAACAGGAAGTTTATAACAATAAATGCCTACATTAAAAAGTAGATAATATCAAATAAATAACTCAATGATACATCATGAAGGACTGAAAAAGCAAGAGCAAGCCAAATACAAAATTAGTAGAAGAAAAGAAATAAAAGTTAAAGCAGAAATGAATAAAATTGTGACTAAAAATTTGATAAAGTGAAAAATCAAGTTTTGAAAAGATAACTATAACTGACATTGACCCACACTAACAAAAAGAGAGAAACCCCAAATAAATAAAATCAGAGACAAAAAGATATTCCAACCAATACCACAGAAACTCAAAGAATTATTAGAGCTATTTTGTGCAGCTATATCCAATAAGTTGGAAAACCTAGAAGAAATGAATAAATTCCTAGATACGTATAACCTACCAAGATTGACTCATGACATAATATAAAACCTGCATAGACCAATAACAAGTAATGAGATAGAAGCTGTAATTTTAAAAACTTCCATCAAAGAAATGCCCAGGACCTTTCACTACTGACTTCTACCAAACATTTAAATAACTAATACCAATTCTACTCAAACTCTTCCAAAAAAATCACAAAAAAGAAAATACTTGCAAACTCATTCCACAAAGCTGGTGTTACCATGATACCAAAACAACAATAAAAAAACTACAGACCAATATCTCTGATGAACATTGATGCAAACATACTCAACAAAATGAAGCAAATCAAATTCAGTAACACATTAAAAGTATTGTTCATCAGGATCAAGTAAACTATATCCCAGTGATGCAAGGATGGTCAAACATATGCAAATCAATAAATGTGATATATCAATTAGCAGAATGAAGAGAAAACATCATTTGACAATTTCAATAGATTCCAAAATGTATTCAATACAATTCAATAATCTTTTGTGATAAAATTTTAAACTTTCAAAAACTGGGTATAGAAGGAACATACTACAGCACAGTAAAAGCCATTATGACAAACTTACAGCTAGTAACATATTGAACACGGGAAAATGGAAAGCTTTTCCCCTAAGATCTAGAAAATAACAAGGATACCCACATTCATGTTTTATTCAACATAGTGCTGATAGTCTTAACCAGCACAACTAGAAAAGAGAAAAAAAGGAAGGGCATCCATAAAGAAAAGGAAAAATTCAAAGTATTCATTTTTGCAGAAGATATGACCTTATATTTAGAACAGCTAAAGACTCCCCTCACAAACTATTAGAACTGATAAACAAATTTAGGAAAGTTGCAGGATACAAAACCAATATACAAAAGTTAGTAGCATTTCTATATGCCAATAATGAACAAGCTGAATAAGAAACCAAGAAAGAAATAACATTTGCCATGGCTGCAAATAACATAAAACACTTAGGAATAAACGTAACCAAACAATTGAAAGATAAAGGAGTCCTGATTACAAGATGGCAGCACAGAGGCAAGCTGGCTTTATTCCCCCACAACAGAAAATAAGAAACAAATATACCGCACCAGGCTTTTCACCAGAAATAACTCAGAGATCAAGTATTAAGTTGAAAAAGTTTCTGGGGACAGAGATGTGGAAAATCTCCAAGAAAAAGGTAAGAAAGGCAGACTTCCATATCCATGATATCCCTTCAACCTGGCACTGAGAATGTGGAAAATCTCCTAAATCAGTTTTTATCATGGAAAAAGTGAAATTGAGGCAGTCAACCAGCTTCCCCCACTCCCTTCTTGGGTTCCCTGGCAAGAGATTCATTTTTGCCTTAACCTGTGGCAATTATAATGACTGTCTGAATAAAAAAGTACCCAGAGGACAGGCAGTGACAAAGAGAAGAGGTGGAGCTACCATCTCTGGCTCTGGAAACTGTTCTGTTTGTCAGACAAATGAAAAGCTAAAACATAGTGGCTGTTCAGCAACACCATACCACAAGAGGCATGTTCCTCAAGTACCCCAGGCATGAAATTTTAGCCAGCCTTCCCATACATCCAGGATAACCCCTTTGGGACATATCTCATTTGGGACAGGAAGTGTTTTGACCATTTACTTGAGCTGAGGCAAGCCTGAGCTTAAGGTGTCATCTAGAGTCCAAAAAAGGCAGAGATCTTGTGGCAAAGATTCACTGAGCAAATATATACAATTAAAACAAACAAACAAAAACCATAACAGGGAAAATTGGAATAAACAATCAATACTCCAATGTAAATACATAGAGGTACACCCGTAGGAAACAACAGCAAATAGGGAACTGTGACCTCTCCAAAAGGACAAAGCAAATATCCAGTGACTGACCCTAACGAGACAGTAATTTGTGAGCTCTATGACCAAGAATTTAAAAGAGCAGTTTTAAGAAGACTCAACAATCTCCAAAATAACACAGGCAAGCAATTAAGAAATGCACCAATTTTACAAAGTGACCGAAGTAATTTTTAAAAATCAAACAAAAATCTTGGAACTGGGATATTTATTGACTGAATTGAAGAACTCTTTAGAGATCTTCAACAGTAAAATGTACCAAGCAGAAGAGAATCAGTGAGCTCAAAGATTGGTTATGTACATAATCCTGACTTGTACCCCCACATCTCCATAATAAAATAAAGTTATAAAAATTTTTTAAAATTAAAAATAAAAATACATGAGTAGGAAAAAGAAAAAATAATGAAAAGGAAAGAAGATAAGATATAAAAAGTTATTTCAAAAGACTCAATCTAAAAATTACTGGTGTTCAAGTGGGAACTGAGCAAGAGAAAGGGGTATAGAAAGCTTACTTAAAGAAATAATTGAAAAATTTCTAAAACTTGACAAATATATAAATATCCAGGTATAGGAAGGTCTTAGAATACCAATTATATTCAACTCAAATAAGACCACCACAACATATGTAATAATAAAAATCTCAAAGTTCAAGGATAAAGAAAATATCGTAAAAGCAGAAAGAGTAATAAGCAAGTAACATATAAAGGAGCTTCAATTCATCTGAAAACAAATGCCTCAATAGGAATCATGTAGGCCAGGAATGTGTGGACTATTATTTCAAAAGTGCTCAAAGAAAAAAAAAAAAAAAAAAAAACCCTACCATTAAAGATTATTGTATTCAGTAAAATTATCTTTCAAATATAAAAAAGTGATAAAGTACTTCCCAGAAAAGCAAAATCTGACAGAATTCAAAGCCACTAAACCTATCTTGCAACAAATACTAAAGGGAATATTCCGATTTGAAAGGGGGAACAAAAGAAAAAAACCTTTCAAGGTATAAAACTCACTAATAACAAACCCAGGATACTCTATTCCTATATGTGTATTGTTCAGTTTACTCACAACTCTAGCATGAATCCCAGAAGACAAACCTATGAAAAATAGTAATAGCTACAGCAATCTAGCAATCTGTTAAGAGATAGGTAATACAAAAATATGTAAGTTGAGGCAACTAAAAGTCAATGTATGTGGGGGATGAAGTTAAAGTGTAAATTGTTTTGTGTGTTTTTGTCTTTGTTTCTTTTAATTTATTTGTGATCTAAGTTACCATATCTTTAAAATAACTTATTACATCTATAATATTGTTTTTGTAAGCCTCATGGTAACCACAATGCAAAAACCTATGACGGATTAACTAAAAATAGAAAGCAACAAATGAAAACACACTGTCGGCTGGGCTCAGAGGCTCAGCCTGTAATCCCAGCACTTGGGGAGGTCGAGGCAAGTGAATTGCCTGAGCCCATGGGTTCAAGACCCACCCGGGCAACTTGGCAAGACCTCATCTCTACAATAAATCAAAAATTAGCTGGGCATGGTACACGTGCCTGTAGTTGTGGCTACTTGGAAGGCTGAGGCGGAAGGATCACCAGAGCCCAGCAGGTCGAGGATGCAGTGGCCGGGAGCAAGCCCCTGCACTCCAGTCTGGGAGACAGAGTGAGACTCCAACTCAAAAAGAAAAGAAAAGAAAAGAAAACACACTGTCAGAGATAATCACTTAACCACAAAGACAGGAAGAGAGAAAAAAAGGAAAAGAGGAGTCAGAAAACAAGTAACAAAATGGCAGCAGTAAGTCCTTACTTACCAACATAATGTTGAATGTAAATTGTCTTAATTCTCCAATTAAAAGACACAGTGTGGCTGAATAGATAAAGATGCAAGACCCAAACATATGTTGCCTTCAAGAAACTCACTTCACCAATATAGACACACATAGATTGAAAGTGAAGAGTGAAAAAAGTCATTTCATGCAACTAGAAAACTAAAAAGTGCAGGAGTAGCTGTATTTACTTCAGATGAAATAGTTACTATAAAAAGGATTGTAAACAGAAGACAAGGAAGGTCAACATAATGATGAAAGGGTCAATTCAACAAGAGGGTGTAACAATTACAAATATCTATGTGCTTCACACTGAAGCGTCCAAGTATATAAAGCAAACATTAGTAGATCTAAAGTGATATATAGGCTTCAACGCATATTAGGAACATTTAAGTCTCCACCCTCAGTAATAAACAGACAACTCAAACTGAAAATCAGTTAAAAAATGGAGTTAAACTACACACTAGACCAAATAGGCCTCACTGATACTTACATAACATTTCACTCAACTGGTGCAGATTACATTCTTTTCACCAGCACATGGAACACCTGCCAGAATAGACCATATCTTAGGCCACAAAAAAGTGTAAAAATTAAAAAAAAAATACAACAAGTATTTATTCTGACCACAGTGGAATAAAACTAGAAAGCAATAACAAGAAGAACCTTTAAAAATACAAAAATACATGAAAATTAAACAACATGCTCCTGAAAAATTATTGAAATAAATGAGAATTAAAATACAGCATAGCAAAACCTATTAAATATGGCAAAATCAGTACTAACAGGGACCTTTATAGTATTACAAACCTATATCAAAAAAAGCAGGTGGACTTCAAATAAATAACCTAGTGATGCACCCCAGGAACTATAAAAGTAAGAACAAACCAAATCCCAAATTAGTAAAAGAAAACAAATAATAAATATAAGAGAAGAAATAAATGAAATTGAGACTAAGAAATATGTCATCAACAAAAATGAAATGGTTTTTTTGAAGGAAAAAAAGACCAACCTTTAGCTAGACTATGAAGAAAAGAGAAGACCCAAATAAATAAAATCAGAAATAAAAAAGGTGATATACAACTGAGAACTCAGAAACACAAATTAATCACTAGAGACTATTAGGAACAGCTATATACCAACAAATTGGGAACTTAAAAGCAATGAATAAATTTCTGGACACAGCCTACCAATATCGAGCCATGAAGAAACAGAAAACTTCAATACACCAATAAAAAATAATGAATAATGAAATCAAAGCTATAATAAAAATTATGTGGTCAAAGAAAAGCCCAGAGGCTGATGGATTTACTGCTGAATTCTAATAAACATTTAAAGAAGAACTAATAAAAATCTTACTCAAGTTCATCAAGAAATTGGAGAGAAGAGAAGGCTTCCAAACTCATTCTATGAGGCCAGAATTACCTTGATACCAAAACCAAATATACAACAACAAAATGAAAACAAAATGAAAACCAGGTCAATATCTTTCTATGAGGTCATAAACTCTTTATGTGGCCAGCATTGCCTCGATATCAGAGTCAGACAAGGGCATTGCAACCAATAAAACTATAGGCCAATATCTCTGATGCACATAAATGCAAAATTCCTCAATAAAATTAGCAAACTAAATTCAACCGCACATTGAAATGATATTCACCATGATCGAGTGGGGTTTATTCCATGGATGTAAGAATTGTTCAACATACACAAAGCAATTAATGTGATACAACACATTAATAAAATGAAGGACAAAAACCATATGATCATTTTAATAGATGGAGGGGAAAAAAGCATTTGAAGAAATCATAAATCTTTCATGATAAAATATTTTAACAAATTATGAATAGAAGAAATGTACCTCAACACAGTGAAGGCCATATATAACATCCCACAGCTGACATATACTCCATGGTAAAGTTGAAAGAATTCATCTAAGATCAGGAGCAAACAAGAATGTCCACTCTTACCCCTTCTATTCAATATAGTACTGGAGGTTCTTGTCAGAAAAATTAAGCAAGATAAAGAAATAAAAGGCATCAAAATAGGAAAGAAAGTTGTGAAATTGTTGCTGTTTGCTGACAAAATGATCTTATATATAGAAAATCTTAACTGATACATACACACATATAAAAAAAAAATCAACACACAAGAAAAATCAGTATCATTCCTATACATTAGCATCAAACTCTCCAAAAACAGAAATCAAGAAAATAATCTCACTTAACAATAGCTACCAATAAATAAATAAATAAATAAATAAATAAATAAATAAATAATGCTTGGGAAATACATTTAACCAGAAAGGTGAACAATCCCTACACTGAAACTATAAAACAATGAAAAAGAAGACTCAAATAAGTGGAAAAATATTTTGTGTTCATGGGTTGGAAGAATGAATATTGTTGAAATGGTCAGACTACACAAAGTGATCTACAGATTCAAAGATATCCCAATCAAAATCTCAAGGTCATTTTTACAGAAATAGAAAAAAAATTCTGAAATGTATATGGAACCACAGAAAACACTGACAAGCTAAGGCAATCATGAAGAAAAAGAACAAGACTGAGGCATCACTACCTGACTTCAAACTATAATGCCAAACTATAATAATTAAAACAACACATCATTGGCATGAAAATAGAAACATCAGTCAATGTGACAGAATACAGAAGTCAGAAATGAATCCATACATTTATTGTCAATTGATTTTTGACAATGGTATCAAAAATACAAAAATATACAATAAATAATGATGAGAAAGCTGAATATTCATACGCAGCGAATGAAATTGGATTCTTATACCATATACCAAAATCAATTCAGAATGAATGAAAGACTTAAGACCTAAAACTGTAGAAACACTAGAAGAAAACATATAAGAAAAATATGCAACATTGTGCTAGGCAATGATTTTTTGGATTTGATCACAAAAGACTAGGCAACAAACTAAAAGGTTTCTGTACAGCAAAAGAAACGATTGGCAAAATGGTGAGCCAACCTCTAGATTGGGAAAAAATATTTGGAAGAAATATATTTGGTAAGGAAAAAAAAAAGCAACATTAAGCTTCCTTTCATAAACTTAAAAGTCGTTTACATTTTCATGCATTCTCTATTTGCATCTTTAGCTCACTTTTTTCTGTTGTTTCTTTGCCCTCATAAGTTATTTTTATATTGGAATAATTTCCCTTCATTTGTGATCTAAGGTGCAAATATTTATGCCTTTTTTTGCTTAGGATCTTAATTTTTTTGCTATGCAGAATATTTTTGTGCAAATGTACACAAGTGTATCCATTTTTTCCTTAATACTCCTAGATTTCAATTTATAGCTAGGAAAGTTTTAGCCAAACCACTTAATAAAGGAATTTATCTAAGTTTTCTCCCATAGCTTGCATGATTTGGTTTTTTTTTTTTTTTTTTTGCCTTTACATCTATGATGCATTTAGAATTTATCTTGGTTTGCTTTATGAAGAGTTAAACTAATTTTCTCTTTTTTCATATGTGTAGCCAGTGTCCCAGCATGACTTATTTAAGAAGCCACAGATTACTATTAAATTTTCCTATGCACCTGTGTCAGTTTTGTTGTTTTTGTTTTTATAGACAGGGTCTCACTCTGTGACTCAGGCTGGAGTTCAGTAGCCTGATCATAGTTCACTGCAGCTGCAATCTCTTGGCCTCAAGGAATCCTCGTGCCTGCCTTGGATTCCCAAAGTGCTGGGATTACAGGCACGAGCCACGGTGCCCGGCCTATCTGTGTCAGATTTCATCCCATTTTATTGGTTTCAACAAATACCAATATTACAGTGCTTTTACTTACAGAGTTGTTGGGGTTTATTTTTTGGGGGGAGGGTCTTTAGAATCATAAGGAGCATGCGCGGATTTGTTATATGGGTGTATTGCGTAAGAACGAGATTTGGCTTCTGATGCCTCACCTTTCCCCCAGGTGGTGAGCATAGTACCCAATGGATGGTTTGGGGTCCCTTGTTCCCCCTCCCTTGCTCCCTTCTTTGGCAGTTCTGGTGTCTGTTGTTCCCATACTTGGGCCCCAGTGTGCCTTGTGTTTGGAAACCACTTACAACTGAGGGCATGTGGTATTCAGTTTGCTGAGATTTTTTTTTTTAATGTGTAATGCCTGGTGAGTTTATACTCTTCCCCAAATTGCGTATATTTTTCTTTCATTTTTTGTTTCTTTTTAAAGAAGTGGGGTACAATTCAGCAATAGGTATACAAGTGGTCATCATATAGGTCAAGTTTGGGCCTCCCTTTGGTACCCATTTTTCCTGGTTTGAGATCAGGTACCTTTATTGATGTGGTGTTCTCCCCACCACCAGCCCCCACAGCATCCCGCTACTGCCAATCCCTTTCTTATTAGTACTATGGCAAATGTTCAGGGTTCACTTATGAGTGAGAACCTGTGGTACTCTGTTCTTGCTTCTGTGATAGATCACAGAGCATGATAGACACTAAATCCATCAAAGTTGCTGTGAGTCCCTATGTTTGTCCTTTTTTATGGCTGTGTACTATTCCATAATGTATATGCACCACGTTTTTTTTTTTTTTTTACCCAGTCCAGTTTCATGGACAGTACAGTTGGTTCCATGTTTTTGCTATTGTGAATAGTGCTGTAATAAGCATGCGTGTGTAGGTATCTTTTTTGTAGAATGATTTGAGTTCCTCTGGGTATATTCCCAGTAGGGGAAATGCTGGGTCATATGGAAAGTCAATGTCTAGTTCTTTTAAAAATCGCCAGATGGTTTTCCAAAGAGGTTACACTAGTTTGCGTTCCCACCGACAGTGTAGAAGCATAGAAGCGGTCCTTTTTCTCTGCATCCTCGCCAACATCTGCTGCTGTTTGTTTTATTAATGATGGCCATTCTTACTGGGTGGGATTAGGTGGTATCTCAGTGGGGTTTTGATTTGCATTTCTCTGATGATTAGCAGGGCTGAACAGTTTTTCATGTGTCTGTTGGCTGCTCATATGTCTTCTTTTGAAAAGTGTTTATTTTTTCAAAGAACCAGTATTTTGTTTTGATTTTATCTATGATATTTTTGTCTTCTATGCCCTGTATTTGGGCTTTTACTTTGGTGATGTGGATTCTTCTGCTAAAGTTAGGGCTTTTACTTTGGTGATGTGGATTCTTGTGCTAAAGTTCCCTTAGCTGATTTGTTAAACTGTTAACCTGTGACCTTTCCATGTTCTTGATGTGTGTGAGTAGAGATATAAATTCCCCTCTTAGCACTGTTTTCATGGCATCCCAGAGGTTTTGGTAGGATATTTCTTCATTTTCAATTGTTTCCAGGAATCTTTTAATTTCTGTTTTGTTTTCTGTGTTGGCTCAGTGGTCATTCAGCATCATGCTGTTTAGTGTCCACGTCTTTGTGGGTTTAGGAAGAATTTTGTTGGTGTTGATATTTATTTTTATTCCACTGTGATCTGACATGTTGCATAACAGTATTTTGATCTTATGAAATGTATTTATGCTTGATTTATGCCCAAAGATGTGGTCAGTCTTGGAGTACATTCCATGTGGTGATGAGTAGAATGTATATTCTGTGATTGTTGGGTGGCATGATCTGTTAGGTATTTATTAAGTCCATTTGATCAAATGTCAAATTGAGGTTCTGGATCTCTCTGTTTATTTTTTGCCTCAATTATCTATTTAGGGTTGTCAGTGGGGTACTTACGTCCCCAGCTATAATAGTGTTAGTGATTTTGCTTTTGTGTAGGCAAATTACTATGTGTCTAGAGGTTTCGTTTATCATTTGATGTCTCGTGAGGGTTTTCTATATCTCTTATATTTGGGTGGCCACATCTCTGGTGAGATAGGGAGAGTTTTCTTGGATGACCTCCTGGAATATTTGCTCCAAGGTGGTCTCCATTTCCATTTCTTCTTCTAGGATAACAATCAGGCACAGGTTCAGCCACTTGATATAATCGCACATCTCTTGGAGGCTTTATTCTTTCTTTCTGAGTTTGTTTTCTATGTTTTTTACAGATTGGGTTAATTCCATGTTTTGGTCTTCAAGTTCTGAGAGTCTTCCTTCTGCTTGGTTAATTCTGCTTTCCATGCTTGTGTCTTGTTATGTATTTTCTGGATGAAATTTTTTTATGGCCAAAATCTCTGTTACAAGTTCTTTCAGTGTTGCATCTTGAGTCTTATTCACTCCTTCCATTCATTCTCTAATTCCTGTTGCATTGTAGGTCCAGGAATTAGTGACTTCCATTGCTTGGGCTCTGAGGTCTGATTTTTCAGATGTTTTCACTTTGGTACACTGGGAATTACTTGTGTTCCTCTGTTGACTTTTCCTCATTTGTGACAAATCTCTTTTTTTTCTCTTTAGTTCTGTTAGTCAGTAGCAGTGGGAGAAGCTTTCACTTCTGATGCTTGTTCAGCCCTCTATTCTTCCCTGATCAGGGCCCTGAATTTGTTCTATTTTGAAACAGGGCTGTGGGTGGGAAGCTTTGCTCTCTCTTGCAGTTTTGAGAGTCAAACAAGGTGGAAGATGTGGAGCTAGGATTCAGAAACTACTTGCAAATCACAATGTTCACTGATTGTGCTATGGGTTCCCTGAGACCCACTCTCCACCACCACCCTATATGATGATGCAATGGATACATGTGTGTACCCCCTGAGTCCAAGATACAGTAACAACAATGAGGAGAACAGAGAAAAGTAGAATAAAATTAGGTGGACAAAAATTTTTAGAAAATAAATAAATACATAAAAACTCAGAACAACATGAGCAGAAACCAAAGCAAAAAACAATTAAACACACACACACACGCCCAACCCAAAATGGAAGGAGAAGAAATAGAGAAAAAGAAAAGAGAAAAAAGAATTCAAATCGAACCCTTACACATGTATTCACACATTGAATGAAAAAAAAAGAGAAGAATAGAAAAGCAAAAATAAACAAACAAAAATCTGAAAGATGAACAATCAATTCTTCACATATACAAATACACAGAAAACAAAAAATGAAAGAAGAAAGAAAAAAAGGAGTGGGAGAATACAGATTAAACCCTCACATACACATTCATACACAAAGGGAAAATATTTAAAAAAATTTTAAAAAGCAACAACACAAAAAACTTGCCTTCTTGTGGCAGGTTCTGTAATTGTTTCTCTTAACTGCCCCTCTAACATCTCACAATCTCCTCAGTGTTCAGCCCAGGGAAGGAGGAAGGGGCATTGGGAGTGGGTAGGGCTTCTGTCCTCCCTTCCCACTCTAGGGGGATCCTTTTGAGTGGGGAGGTGTGGGATTGTTCTTCCCCAGATTCTGGTGGGCGGCACCCCAGCCAGGCTTATCCTGCAGTGGAGTCCTCCTATTGTGTCTGATGTCCAAGCTTTGCCTGAGTTTGTCCCTCTCAGTTGTGTCCCAGCCCTGTGCGTCTGACATTCATAGGATTGCTGAGGATGAGGGGGTTGGGTCAGCCCCGGACTCACCACTGACCTCTTTGGAGGGCTTCCTCATCCTTTTCTGGCCACATCCTTTGCCCCACAGCTGAGGCAAGGTAGGGAGTGGAGTATCTGAGACTCAGCACTTGTCCTGTCCCTCTGAAGCTTGTACTTTTGGGATATTCCCTCTAAGTCATGATCAATCCCTGAGTAGTTAATTCACCGTTAGCCGAGATCAGTCTGTTCCTCTGCGGTGAGCAGGCCAGACCACTTTCCTGCCCAGTTTTCAAGATGGTGACAGGGCGCCTCTTTCATCTTCTCTAGTGGGGCTCTGCCTCTGGGCTCCCTCACTGTGCTCCCTTTTCAGCCCTTGCTGCCAGTGTGCAGTCAGGCACTGCAGTGGTGAGGCTGAGCCTGGAGCCAGCAGTCTCTCCTGGCAGTTTCTTCCCAGGAAGGGCTTTGCTGATGTTTTTAAAATAGTGCTTGGTTTCTGCACCCCAGGAAGTGCTAGGGACCAAGCAGAGCAGCTGTGGCACCAGCCGCTTCCTTAAAAGAGCCCTGGTCACATGCTCCCGAGCCCACACTCAGTCAACCACTCACATGCCCACTTACTCACTGAAAATTACACTAAATTTTCCATACACTCACTCACACTGGGACTTGCTTAATCTGACTGGCTCCACTGCCGTCTTCCCAGGAATCCACCTTCATTTTTCATGACGTTATTGGTTACTCTTGCTTATATGCTCTCCCAAATCAAGTTTATAATCTATTTCTCTACTAAAATTTTAAAAAGCAACAGCAAAACTGATGTCAACTGAGGGTGAGAATGCTTTATATTTGTACGTTAAGGAGAAAGACTGTCCTTTAGGTGTTGAGTCTTTTTGTTCAGAAGGAAGGGATGGCTTTCCATTCTTCATTGTTTTTTTGAGTTGGAGTCTCACTCTGTCACCCAGACTGGAGTGCAGTGGCCAGAAGAAGCGGCCACCATAGCGTCGACCTCCTGGACTCCAGCGATCCTTCCGCCTCAGCCTTCCACATAGCTGGAACTACAGGCGTGCACTACCACACCCGACTAATTTTTTGATTTATTGTAGAGATGAAGTCTCACCAAGTTGCCCAGGCGGGGCTCGAACCTGTGGGCTCAGGCAATTCACTCACCTCAGCCTCCGAAGGCATGGGATTACAGGCTGAGCCACCGAGCCCAGCTCCACTCTTCTAAGGCTACTTTTTAGGTCTTTTAGGAGTAATTTCTCGTTTTTCATAGTTTTACCTATTTCTTTTTAAGTTTATACATAGATATCTTTTCTTTGCCATGGGAAATGGAGTCTGTTTTTTCATCATTTCTGCTGATTATTGTTTGTATATACGCAGGCTATTGATTTCTGGTTGTTATTTTTAAATACAATTTTATTAAATTTTCTTATTGTTAGTAGTAGTGTTTCCATTTAATTATCTTGCTCTTTTAGATAATTATATTCATCTGCAAAAGAAACAGAATAGTTTTATTTCTTCCTTTTATACATTTATGTCTCTATTTACTTTTTCTTGTCTGATTTTATGGACAAATATATAAAATTAATAGATAGTGAACATCACTGTCATTTTTCTTGACTTAGCAAAAAAAGAAACACCTTCAGTATTTAACCATTATGAAAGACCCGGTTGGGCATGGAGGCTCAAGCCTGTAATCCCAGCACATTGGGAGGCAGAGGTCAGTGGATTGTCTGAGTTCAGGGGTTCAAGACCAGCCTGGACAACTTGGTGAGACCTCGTCTCTACAATAAATCAAAAAAATAAGCTGGGCATGATAATGCCTACCTGTAGTTCCAGTTACTTGGAAGGCTGAGACAGAAGGGTTGCCTGAGCCCAGCGGTTGAGCCTGCGGTGGCCATGAGCATGCCACTGAACTCCAGCCTGGGCAACAGAGGGAGACATCTACTCAAAAAGAAAACAAAAACAAAAACAGAGAGAGATCCATCGACTCTCTTAGGCTGAAGCATGTATGTGTATATAAATGAAAAATAGATACATAATCAAGGTAAAGAAGTAACTATCAATTTCTAATTGCATATATTTACTATAGATAATTATCTAATTTTGTCAAAGCTTTATTGTCAAATGATAATTTTTTTCTCTTTAGCTTTATTAGTATGTTTAAGTATATTAAAAGTGTTCATATTATTGAACTACACTTTCATTACTGAAATAAACTTCACTCGGCCATGATGCAAAAAAGAGAAATAATTCCAGTATTTAGAAAAAGAAATAATGTGGGCCTGAACTAAAGCAATTGCAGTAGGTATATACAGAAAGTATATTTGATAATTAATGAGGTAGCATGAACAGGGATTTGAGATTGGGTGTGTGTGTGTGTGTGTGTGTGTGTGTGTGTGTGTGTGTGTGTGTGTGCAAGTATATAGTAGGGGAAACAGAGTGTGATGTCTAGTTTAGGGAACTAAGTGAAAGATATGCCATTAAATAAAAATGGGTTTATGTTCCATGGGTTTTTTGTTTGTTTGGGGGTGTTTTTTATTTTGTTTGTTTCTTTGGTTTTTTTTTTTTTTGGTTTTCTATATTTTAAAGATGTGGTGTACAATTCAGGATTAGGTATACAAGTGGTCATTGTACAGGCAAAATGTGGACCTCTCTTTGGTCCCCACTTGACCTGGTTTGAGATTACCCTTATTGATGTTATGTTCCCCCCACCCCCCAGCAGTTTCTGGCTACCACCAATCCCTTTCTTACAGTACTATGGTAAATATTCAGGGTCCGTTTATGAGTGACCACATGTGGTACTCAGTTCTTTGTTTCTGTGATAGATCACTGAATATTATAGACTCTAAATCCATCCAAATTGCTGCAAAGTCCATAATTTTGTCCTTCTTTATGGCTGTGTAGCAGTCCATCATGTATATGTACCACATTTTTTTATCCAGCCCACTTTCAATGGGCAGCACAAAAGGTCTCATGATTTTGCTATTGTGAATAGTGCTGCAATAAACATACATGTGCAGGTATCTTTTTTGTAAAGTTCCTCCAGGTACATTCCCAGAAGGGGATTGCTGGGTCATATGGAAGGTCAATTTATAGTTATTTTAGGGTACCACATCAGGCTAATTCTTGACTTACTGTAGAAATGAGGTCTTGCCAAGTTGTCTGGGCTGGTCTTGAACCCCTGGGCTCAGGCAATTTGCTTGCCTCATCCTCCCAAAGTGCTAGGGCTGATTGTTTTTCCTTTTGGCGCAGTTGAGTTGCTTGTAGATCCTGGATGTTAGGCCTTTGTTAGAATTGCAGTTGGCAAATATTTTTCCCATTCTGTGGGATGTCTCCCCGTTCTCTTGATGGTTTGTTTTGCTGTGCAGAAGCTTTCCAGTTTGATGAGGTCCCACTTGTCTGTCTTATCTCTTATGGCATAGGCTTTGGGGGCTTTAATTAGGAATTGGTTACCTATTCTGACTTCTGTAAGGGTGTCTCCTGCATTTCTAAGATTCTTATACTTTGAGGTTTTATGTTTATGTCTTTGATTCATTTAGAGTTGATTTTTTTTTTTTGGCTTATGGTGATAGGTAGGGGTTCTATTTCATTCTTCTGCACGTGGTCAGCCAGTTTTCCTGCACAATTTAATGAATAGGGGCTCCTCTTCCCAGTGGTTGTTGGTAGGATCTTTGTTGAAGATGAGTGGGTTAAGAAATTGAGGTTTTGCTTCCAGAATCTCTATCTTGTTCCACTGGTCTGTATGCCTGTTCTTGTGCCAATACCAGGCTGTTTTGACTATCGTAGCCTTATAATAAAGTTTCAGGTCTGGAACTGTGATATCTCCGCTTTGTTTCTTTTGTCAAGTATTGCTTTGGCTATTAGTGGTCTTCTTTTTTTCCATAGGAATTTCTGTATTGTTGTTTCTAGGTCTGAGAATGATGTTGGTAATTTAATCAGTATTGTGTTGAATCATTAGATTGCCTGGGGTAGGATGGACATCTTAACAATGCTGATTCTTCCAATCCGTGAGCATGAAATATTTTTCGATATTTTTGTGTCTTCTTTGATTTCTTTGAGCAATGTTTTATAGTTCTAGTAAAGGTTTTTCACTTCTCTGGTTAGGAAGATGACAAGGTATTGTATTTTTGTGTGTGGTTATTGTGAATGGGATTGTGCTTTTTATTTGTTTCTCTGCCTGTTGTCGGTGTGTAGGAATGCGACTGTCTTCTGCACATTTGTTTTATACCCTGAGACTTTGCCAAAGTCCTTTATCAGTGCAAGGAGGTGTTTGGCAGATTTTCTTGGGTTTTCAAGGTATAGGATCATATCTTCTGCAAAGAGGGATAGCTTAACTTCCTTTTTTCCATTTGGATACCCTGATCTCCTTTTTTGCCTGATTACTCAAGCTAGGACTTCCACACTATGTTGAATAGGAGGGGTGAGAGTGAGCACCCTTGTCTTGTTCCCATTTTCAGGGGAAATGCTTCCAACATCTGTCCATTGAGTAATATATTGGCTATGGGTTTATCGTAGATGACTCTTAATATTTTGAAGAATGCTCCTTCTGTGCTTAGGTGTTCAAAGGTTTTGTTCAAGAAGGGATGTTGAATTTTGTTATCCTTCTTTTTGGACAATATTATTCTATTCCTAAAAACCCTGAAAGAAGCCAGGCTCGGTGGCTCAGCCCGTAATCCCGTGCCTTTGGGAGGCTGAGGTGAGTGGATTGCCTGAGCCCACGGGTTCGAGACCCACCTGGGTAGCGAGACCTCATCTCTACAATAAATCAAAAAATCAGTCAAGCATGGTAGCGCATGCCTGTAATTCCGGCTACTCGGAAGGCTGAGGCGGAAGGATCACCGGAGCCCAGCAGGCGAGGCTGCAGTGGCCGGGAGCAGCCACTGCACTCCAGTCTGGGCAGCCAAGTGAGACTCCAACTCAAAAAAAAAAAAAAAACCTGAAAGAGTCTGTCAAAAATCTCTTTGCACTGGTAAACAATTTGGGTAAAATCTTGGGGTATAAAATCAATATGCAAAGGACAATTGTGTTTCTTTCTTTTTTTAGCTTCATGAGGTACACATGTGTATTCATTACATGAACATATTGTGTACTGGTGGGGATTGGGTCTCAGGAGGCCCATTCCTCAGATAGTGAACATTCTGCCTCATAAGTAGTTTCTGAACCCGAGCTACATTCTCTTTTTCCCCCTATTGGTGTCCCTAGAGTCTGGTATTTCCATTTTTGTGACCATTTAGCTCCCACATATGAGTGAGCAAATATGTGGTGTTTGGTTTTCTGTTTCTGAGTCTGTTTATATAGGATGATGATCTTCAGCTCCATCCATGTTGCTGCAAAGGACATGATTTCATTCTTTTTATGGCTGTGTAGTGTTCCACAATGTCTATCTATATCTATATCTATCTATCTATCTATCTATCTATCTATCTATCTATCTATCTATCAGTCATATTTTTATTGTCCACAGATTGGTTGATGGGCATTTAGGTTGATTCCACATCTTTGCAATTGTGAATTTTACTGCAATGAACATGTGGGTGCAAATGTCTTTGTTGTCTAATGACCTCTGTTCGTTAGGGTAGATACATAGTAGTGGGTCTGCTGGATCAAATTGTAGATCTATTTTTTGTTCTGTAAGTAATCTCCACATTGCTTTCCATGGGAGTTTTACTAATTTACACTCCCACCAACAGTACATACATGTTCCCTTTTCTTCACATCCATGCCAGCAGCTATTGTTTTTTGATTTTTTTAAATAATGGCTGTTCTTGACTGGTGTAAAGTGGTACCTCATTGTGGTTTTAATTTGTATTTCTCTGATGATGAGTGATTTTTTTTCATAAATTTGTGGGCCATTAGTATATCTTCCTTTGAGAGATGTTTATTCATGTCATTTGTCTACTTTCTAATGGGGTTATTTGCTTTTTCTCTTGCTGATTTGTTTGGGTTTTTTGTAGATTCTGGGTATTAATCCTTTTTGAGATGAATAATTTCCAAGTATGTTCTCCCATTCTGTAGGTTGCTGGTTGATTACATCTTTTTCCCTGCAGAAGCTTTTAGTTTAATTCAGTCCCACTTATTTGTTTTTGTTTTGGTTGCATTTGCTTGTAGGTTTTAGCCATAAATTATTTGCCTAGGCCAGTGTCCACAAGAGTTTTACCTAGGTGGTTTTCTTCTAGGATTTTATGGCTTCAGGTCTGACATTTAAGTCTTTAATCCATCTCAAGTTAATTTTTTTTATATGGGAAGAGACAGGGATCACATTTCATTTGTCTTCATGTAGCTATCCAATTTTCCCAGCATCATTTGTTGAATAGGATGACCTTTTCCCAGTGTATGTTTTTGTCTGCTTTGTCAAAGATTAGTTGACTGTAGGTATTTGGGTTCACTTCTGGTTTCTCTATTCTGTTCCGTTGGTACATGTGCCTGCTCTTGTACCAGTACAATGCTGTTTTGGTTACTACAGCCTTGTAGTATAATTTGAAGTCAGGTAATGTGATTCCTCCAGCTTTGTTCTTTTTCTCAGGATTGTTTTTGCTATTCTGGCTTTTCCTTGGTTCCACAGGTATTTTAGGATTGTTTTTTCTAATTCTGTAAATAAAAATGACATTGGTCATTTGATAGGGTTTGCATTGAATCTGTAGGTTACTTTGGGTAATATGGTCATTTTAATAATTTTTATTCTTCCAATCTATGAGCATGGGATGTTTCTCTATTTGCTTGTATCCTCTACAATTTCTTTCATCAAAATTTTGTAAAGTTCTTTCACCTCCTTAGTAAAATATATTCCTTGGCATTTTAGTTTTCTGGCTGCTGTTGTAAATGGAATTGAGTCCTTTATTTGATTTTTGGCTTGGTTGCTATTGTTGTATAGCACTGCTACTGCTTTGTTTGTGTTGCTTACTTTGCCAAGGACTTGTAGGTGTTGTTCCCTTTGCTGAGCTTTGTTCCTAGTCCTCAGCAACGGGAATGAAATGAGAGGTATCACACTCCCAGACTTTAGACTATATTGCAAGGCTACAGTAAACAAGATGGCATAGTATTGGTACAGGAATAGGCACCCAGACCAATGGAAAAGGACATAGAATCCAGAAGTAAAAACACAGTCTCTCAACTAAATAATCTTTGACAAAGTCATCAATAGCAAACATTAAGAAAGGGAGACCCTACTGAGCAAAGAGGTGTGGAAAACTGACTAGCCACAGCAGAAAAATCACATACAAAAAATAACTCCAAATGTATCAAAGACTTAAATGCAAAACTTCAAACTACAAGAATCTTAGAAGAAAATATAGGGAACAATTTTATGGACATCAGAGCAGGGAATGAATTCATGGTCAAGTCCTCAAGCAGATGCAACAAAAGCTAAGATAGACAGATGGGATCTTATTGAACCAAACAATTTTTGCACAACAAAAGAAACCATCAAGAGAGTAAAAAGACAACCCATTCATGGAATGTGATGAAATATTTGCAAGCTATGTATCCGACAGAGGCCTAACATCCAGTATCTAGAGCACACACACACGCATACACAGACACACACACACACACACACACACACACACACACACACAAATGAATTGAAAGGAAAAAGAACCAACCTTATTAAAAAGTGGACTAAGGACACAAACAGATACTTTTCAAAGGACGACATGCAAGTAGCCAAACAAGCACATGAAAAATGCTCAGCCTCACTAATCATCAGAGAAATGCAAATCAAAACTACTATTAGATACTACGTAACACTGGTAAGGATGGCTATCATTAATAAGTCAAAAAACAAAACAAATGCTGGTGCAAAAGTGGAGAAAAGGAGACACTTCTACAGTATTGGTGAGAATGTAAGCTAGTTTGACCTCTACGGAAAACAGTGTGGCGATTTCTCAAAGAACTAAGAAAAGCTTTCATACAATCCAGCAATCCTTCTCCTGGGAATATACCAATACAAATATAAATTACCAAAAAGACACCTGCATGTTTAATACAACACTATTCACAAAAACAAAAACATGAAGCCAACCTATATGTCCATCAAAAGTGGACTGGATAAAGAAAATGTAAATGTATATAATGGAATATTGCACAACCATAAAGAAGACTACATGGCTTCTGCAGCAATTTGACTGCAGCTTGAGACCATCATACTAAGTGAACTATCACAGAAACAAAGAATTGAATACCAAATGTTCTCACTGGGCCCTGAAAACTAGTCACACTAGCACAAGGGTGAGATTGGCAGATACTGGACACTGATGCAGGGGAGAGAGGGATGGAGCAGGACACATGAAAACACAGTGGATACCTGTACCATTATCAAAAGGAGAGAGGGCTAGCTGGAGGCCCAAATTTCACCTGCATGCAATCTTCTTTGTAATAAGCCCCACCTGTACCCCCACAACTCTAAAATTTAAAAAAATAAACATAGAATGCAGTCATTGTATTGTTACATTTTACATTCTAATAGGAGAAGACAGTTAAGTAAACAGGAAGAGATAACAGGATGGTTCATGCTTTGTAAGGGAAAATACAGGGCATGATGGGAGCCCTAGATGGGAACCTCACCCACTGGGGCAGAGGGAATAATAGAGTGGTCAACGAACAAAAACAAACAAGCTATTAAATGAATAAATAGCTAAACAAAAACCCCCAAAATTATATCTTTGGCTAACATAATGCATAATGGCTAATAAATAAATAAATACTTTTCTGTAAGTTCAGAGCAAGAAAACAATGCTGGCTCACTGCTTGTATTCAACATTTTACTGGAGATTCAAGTGATTGCAAAAAGACCAAAAACAAAAACAAAAAAAGGCATCTAGATTAGACAAAAAGAAGTAAAACTGAGTTATTCATAGATAACATAATTATCTCTGTATGAAATCTCATTAAACCTACCAAAAAGTAATAGAAATAAATAATTGAGTTTAACAGGATTGCAGGATACACTCTCAATACAAAAATAAATTTTATGTTCTATATACTATAATGAGATATCAGAAAATAAAATTTTAGCCAGGCTCGGTGGCTCAGCCTGTAATCCCGTGCCTTTGGGAGGCTGAGGTGAGTGGATTGCCTGAGCCTGCGTGTTCAAGACCCGCCTGGGCAACTTGGCGCGACCTCATCTCTACAATAAATCAAAAAAGTAGCCAGGCGTGGTGATGTGTGCCTACTTGGAAGGCTGAGATGGAAGGATCAACTGAGCCCAGGTAGAGGCTGTGGTGGCTGTGAGCATGCCAGTCTGGGCAACAGAGTGAGACTCCAACTCAAAAAAAAAAAAGAAAAGAAAATTTCAAAAAATACTATTTCAATAATATCAAAATTTGAAAATGCTTAGGGATAATCTGACACGTATTAAATGAAAGCTATAAAAATATTTCTGATAGAAATTAAGACCTAAATGAATGGAAAGATATATATTGTTCACAGATTGAAAAAGTCAATGTTGTTAAAATTGTACTGTTGTTAGGATATTTTAATTTTCCCCAAACATATCCATAGATTTAATGCAATCCCAATTAAAATCCTAGCAGGAAAAAAAATGAAGCCCTACCAGGGCTTTTGGCAGAAATATATAAGTTGATGCTAAAATGCATATGGAACCAGAAATGCCAAAACAATCTTGAACAAAAGATGAAATTTGGAGAACTTTTGCTTCCTGATTTCAGAATTCACTATAATCAGGAAATATTGGGTGGTATTGATATAAGAATAGCTATATTGATACATGGAATAAATTGAGAGTCCAAAAATAAGCACATGCACCTACAGACAACTGATTTGGGGGCAATTCGGGGGGACAATTATGGTCCTTTGAACAAAAAGTGCTAGATCAATTAAATATCCATATGCAGAAAAGGAATTTTGATTTATACTTTGCACCATGAAAAAAAATTAAGTATTTTAATAAATTTTGAATGATTTATGTATTATAAATCTGAAAGTATCAATTTTAGGTGAGCAGTTTTAAATCAGAAACTATTCAGTAGTCAATTACAACTCTTTGGGGGTATTTCCTTTATCTCTATCTGAAAAATTTTTCTAGGACATTTATAAGTTTTCCTTAGGAAGAAAAAATTCTTGGCATTTTCTTAAAAAGTTAAACATACATTTACCACATATTTTGCCCTTTCCACTTTTAAGTATTTATCCAAGATAAAGAAAAGCATACAACCATAAAAGACTTGTACACAAATGTCATAGTAATTTCATTTTTTAATAACAAAAACATTTAAATATCTCTTAATAGAGTAACACAGACACATTTTGGTGTATACATACAATGAAATATTGCTTAGCAATATAAAGGAATGAACCACTGACACTCTCAACAGCATGAATGAATGTAAAAATGACTATGCAGAATGAAAAAAATGACAGATAAACAAGAATATATACTGCATGGCTGCATTATACGAATCTCTAGAAAATTCAAACTAATCTATACTGACAGAAAGTGCATCAGTGATTGCTTGAGAATGGGTGGGTGGAATTGCAAAGCAATATGAAGAAACATTTGAGAGTGAAGGACACGATCATTTTCATTATTGTGATGATGGTTTCATGGCTGTATACATATGTCAAACGTTACCTAATTGGGTCAGGCATTGTGGCCCATATCTGTAATCTCAGCACTTTGAGAGGCCAAGGTAGGGGGATTGCTTAGGTCAAAGAGTTCAAGACCAGCCTAAGGAGCATAGTAAGTCATCATCTCTACAAAAGGTTGTTGGTTTTTTTGGTTTTTGGTTTTTATTTGCTTGTTTGTTTGTTTTGTGAAATGCACCTGCAGTCTCAGCTACTCGGGGGACTGAAGTGGAAGGATCACCTGATCCCAGGAGGTCGAAGGTGAGGCTGCAGTGAGCCATGATGATGCCACTGCACTCCATCCTGGGTGACAGAATGAGGCACTGACTCAAAAAAAAAGTCGCTTAATTGTATACTTTAAATGTGCAATTTATTGGAGAGTAATTATAACTTAATAAAAGCTGTTAAAATAGTATCAGATTAAAAGGGATTTAAAATAGTAGACAACAAAAGAAAATAGAACATGGTGATCAGGGTTAAAGCACATTTGTATTTAGGGAGAGGAAGATCGTGATACTGATTATGTTTAGATTTTGATACAGATGTAGGAGTCCAATGGTAACCATAAAAGATCAAAAGGAGTGTATTTAACTCAAACCAAGAGACAGAAAAATAGAGCTTTAAAAATTGATTATAAAAGAACATAGGAAAGGAGAGAAAATAAACATGAAAATAGTATGACAGAGAGCTCTGGTAAGATGGCTGTGGCATAGGTGGAATTGTGAGATTCTCCAAACGTGAGTTCACAAAAAGCCTCTTACTGTCCTTCCCCCACCCCTCTGCCCACCACCACCCACACCGGTCCAAAGCCCAGGAAACTTCCGTTCCATGCAGGGCCGGATATTGTAGACCCTGGGCTGCTGCGGCTCCACTTTATGGGACCCCCGCCTGTGCAGGAGTCTCGGGTTTTGGCTCCCTCCCTGGCTACATCATCTCGCCCGGCACCCAGCACCAAGCCACCGGTCACCCAGGGAGGTTCTGGGCACCTGCACCTCAGAGATACTGGCTACATCTCTGGCTGAAGTACCCTGTGAGGGGCCCAGGGCCACTCTCGCCACTCACCGCCTGCCCTTTGGAGCTCTGGAGCTCCAGGCCCACCCTGGCAGAGGCACCG
>NW_006998488.1:0-1353 GCF_000164805.1 Carlito syrichta | reverse complement strand
TATAAGTCAGGGTCTCACTGTTGCCCAGGCTGGAGTGCAATGGAATGACCACAGTTCACCACAGCCTTGACCTCCTGGGCTAAGGCTATCTTTCTGCCTCAGGCTCCCAAGTAGCTAAAACATGGTGCATGCCACCAAGGCCTGGTTAATTTTTTTTTTTGTGCAACATGATCTTACTATGTTGCCCAGGCTGGTCTTGAACTCCTGGGCTCAAGCGATCCTCCCACCTTGGCCTCCCAAAGTGCTGGGATTACAGGTGTGAGCCACCATGCCCAGCATCTCCATGCAAATCTTAATGTTGGAACAAGTTTGAACTCCTTAAAGCACAACCCAAACTCCTATGATTCTGTAAGTCTTTTTGTGTCCTCCTTAAAGTATACACTTCTGTTTGGCTTTCAGTTTTCCACCCATAGGAATCATAGGAATGTATAAATGACCACAGCTTTGTTTACCCAAGGTTTCAGTCAATCACTGCATAACTCGTGGCATGTCTCCCATCCAAGGACAGAACTCCTGGTAGGTGAAAGATTTGCTCTTAGGCTGTGAGGGACTGGGACACCATGTAAGAACAGAATTAAAGGCAGAAATGAGATGCCAAGCCACCTGATGATGAGAGAATCAACCACCCTCCTCAAAGGGATTTGCATTGTGTGTGTGTTTTTCTGTTTCATTCTTGTGGATGCAGACAGGATATTGAACAGCAGCTGGGCTCCTTGATCTTGGCAACAGACATCAACAGGCAAAATGAATTTTTGACCAGATTGAAAGCTCACCTCCTCAATAAAGATTTAAGACTGGAGGATGCACACGACAGGCACTTTATGCTTCAGGTAAACAACAAGAACAAAGCCACTATGTTTTTGAGTAAAAATACTCAGGGACGTGATCAATAATTTTAGTACATTTAGAAAAAGTTACCTCCCATGGTGTAAGTTAGAGCAGTGACCTATTTTAGCAAAAGCTTTGAGATGCATAAAATTTATAAGTGGTTTCCAAGCAAGCAAAATCTGGGTTTCATGTCAGTAATTTGACGATATCTTATTTTTCCTTGTTAGTAACTGATTCACCACAGAGCGGCCCCATTGGATAGTTGCATGTAGTGAAGATCTACCACATTTTGTGGCTTGGTATAAAATTAACCACTGTAATACCTGTGCGATTTTAAATGACCCTTTCTGTAACACAAAAATATATTATGTTAACTATGGTACAAACAAAAATTTAAAACAAGTGACCTCCCTTCACCTAAAGCCTATTTAATCAGACCCTCCTTTACTTTCTTTTATAACCTACCCACCTATCTTCATCAGTGACTCAAACATATTTATCTAGTTTTAGTCTTACCCTTGTCAT
>NW_006998487.1:0-12552 GCF_000164805.1 Carlito syrichta | reverse complement strand
GTAGGGTGCATATATAGTCACGTGAAAAGTTTATTATGATTAAATGGAGTCCTGTATCAATATGTAGTACCCTTCACTCTCTGTTTTAACCTTTATTGATTTAAGGTCTGTTTAATCTAAGATGCTCTTTTTGTTTTCCATTTACATGGATGATTTTTTTTTCCCCTTTACCTTGAGCCTATGGGTAACATTTGAAATGAGATGAGTTTCCTGAAGGCAAGAGAAGAATGCATCATTGTTTTTTAAATCCAATTTGTCACTTTTTGCCTTTTAAGTGGCATGTTCAGTCCATTAACATTCAAGTTAACTCTTGGTACATAAGAGTGTGTTTCTGCAGCCGGGCTCGGTGGCTCAGCCTGTAATCCCGCGCCTTTGGGAGGCTGAGGTGAGTGGATTGCCTGAGCCCGCGGGTTCGAGACCCGCCTGGGCAGCGAGACCTCATCTCTACAATAAATCAAAAAATCAGCCGGGCGTGGTAGCGCATGCCTGTAATTCCGGTTACTTGGAAGGTTGAGGAGGAAGGATCACCGGAGCCCAACAGGTCGAGGCTGCGGTGGCCGGGAGCGGCCACTGCACTCCAGTCTGGGTGACAGAGTGAGACTCCAACTCAAAAAAAAAAACAAACAAAAAAAAAAAAGAGTGTGTTTCTGTCATGTTGCTGTTAGGAAGTTACTTTATATTCTAAACTTTGTGGTTGTTATATAAGGTCTAATCTATGTGCTTACATGTACTTTTGTTATGGGTGGTAGTGTTCTTTCATTCCCATGTTTAAAACTCTCTTAGGCATCTCGCATAGTGAGGGTCTGGAGTTTACAAATTCCTTTAAGGATAGCCTACCTGTGAAGAATTTTAATTTTCCTTCATTTATTAAGCTTCATTTGGCAGGGTAAGAAGTTCTTGACTAACATTATTTTACCTTAAGAATATTAAAAATAGGCCCCCAATCTCTTCTGGATTCTAAAGTATCTGCTGAAACATGTGGGAGGAGTCTGTCCCAACTCTCTAGCTGCCTTTGAAGTTTATTCTTTTATTTTGACCTTCACAAGTCTAATAATTATGTGCCTTGGGGACAGTCATCTCTTATAGTACCTCACAGGAGTTCTCTGAATTTCCTGTATCTGCATGACAGTCTCTCTAGAAAGACAGGGAAAGTTTTATTGGATAATATCTTAAAAGCCTTGTTCCAGGTTGTTCTCACTTTCCCCTTCTCTCTCAGAAATGTTATCAGTCATAGACTTTTGTCTCTTTATGTAGTCTGAGAACTCTTGTAGGCTTTGATAATTTTCTCTAATTATTTATTCTTTATCTTTGTCAAACTGGTCAATTCAAAGAGTTAGTTTTCAAGCTTTACAATTATATTTTCTGCCCAGTTGAATCTGCTATTAAAGCTTTTGATTGTGTTTTGAAATTCCTGACTGAATTCTTTATTTCTAGGAATTCAGTTTGGCTTTTTCTTAGGATGACCAAGTCAGCTTTTACTTCCTGGACTGCTTCATGTGGGTGTTCATCTTCTCTTGGAGCTCCTTGGACTTTTTTGACACACATATTCTGAATTTTATACCTGTTATCATGGACATCATTTTGGTTGGGATCCACTGCTCAGGAACTGGAGGATCATTTGTGGGTTTCAAATCATTTGGGCTTTTGGAATTAGTGGTGTTCTGCTGATTCCTCCTTCTTCATCTGTGAAGGCAGACTCTTTATTTTATCTATTGTTTCATTGTTTTTGTATTGGTTAAAGTTACTATTACTAAAGTAAGGCTTTGTATTGTTTGTTTTTCTTTATGGATGTGTCTGTGTTGTGTGTTGTGTATGGTCTATTGGCTTCTTTTAATGTCCTGACTCCCCAATGTAGCCTCAACCCACAGGCTACAGAAACAGAGGCAGTGGTATTGTTGACTTGGTCAGTGGTCCCCAACCCCTGGGCCATTGACTGGTACCTGTCCACAGCCTGTTAGTAACCAGGCTGCACAGCAGGAGGTGAGCAGTAGGCAAGTGGAGTTCTACCTTCTGTCAGCTCAGTGAAGACATTAGAATCTTATGAGAACACAAACCCTATTGTGAACTGTGCATGAGGTAGATCTAGGTTGCATGTTCCTTATGAGAATCTAATGTCTGATGATCCACTTCCACCACCCCATCTATGGAAAAATTGTCTTCCAGGAAACCATTCCCTTATGCCAAAATGACTGGGAACCTCTGGTCTAGGGAGGACCCACTGGCGACATCTTGAGGCTGTGTCTTCAGGGAAGCACTGACCCACACCTACAGTATTTAGGCAGGGTGAAACAGTTGCACAACACTAGTAGATCCCAACCTGGTAGAGAGCCTGGGGCATGTGTCTGGGTATGGGTCCTGTAGGTGTGCTGAAGTGGCCCATCTCTTCACTCTCTTTCTGATCAGTGAGTGGCAGAGATAACAGCCATGGTGCTGGTCAGGAGCTGTGGAGGTGACCTCCCACTTCTGGTTCGTGTGGTGGAGAGGCAGAGATGGCAGTGAGGATGGTGTCTGGGGAGAGAGGCTGGCTGGCTCTGCTCCATCAAGGTGATCAGATGGGGTGTGAAAACACTTTTCCTCATGCATGGGGACTGTCCTTACATTTTTGGCACAAGTATCAGGAGTTTTTGATGTAAGGATTCCCGTATCCTCCCATGTGTGGGCAGGTACACATCAATAGCATTGGCAGGTAGCTAGGAGAAGCCCCACAGCTCAGTCCCTCCAAAGATGATTAGGTAGGGGTGGAGTAGCTTTTTCCTGCCTGAGCATGGCTGTTTCTTTTACACAAGTGTGGATCACAGGGCCCTGCCTGGGCAGGGAGTCCCAGCAATTCCCTTCTCGTGCATGTATGGATAGGGTTACAGCAGCTGCATTGGCCGACAGCCACAAGAAGCCCCATGCTTCGGTGCCCTCAAAATCATCAGGTGGAACTGGGGAAGGCTTGTCCCACCTATGTGGGGACTTTCATATGGTTCTTTGCAGGTTGTCAGGGTCTTGTCTGGTTTGGAGTTTCAGAGATGATCTACCTCCTAGTCTCCTTTCTGCTCCATGGGAGGAGCAAAGACAGTGATGGCAGGGATTGTGGGAGGACTATATCATCCATCCCACAGTCTGGCTGCCTCCTGGAGTCAAGCTGCCACTGCATCTCCCAGTTGAACTCAGGGTGGGAGAGGGAGCATCTGAGGTAGGAGTAATGCCCTAGTTGGGGGCCAGAGAGAAAGGAAAAGCATTCATGTGGTACAATTCGCAGCTGCAAAATGTGACCTGGTGTGCCCTTTGGTGGAGTGGCAGCAGCCAAGGCTGAATCTCACAGTGTACAGGAGTCCCCTGAGCTCCATGTAGACATAAGCAGTGCCTCTGTCCAGACTCCAGGCTGCTTTTTTGTCTGGCCAAGATGTCTTTCTTGTGTCTAGGGTTGCAGAGGTCTATGGAAGTCATGTGAAAACTCTCCCAGTGACTCCCCTTTCCCTTCATAAGGGGTCCTCTTCTGGTTTCCTGCTGGGCCAAATTCAAAGTTGGTTGGGGCTTGGGCTCCTTTGTTCTCAATGACCCTAGGTGTCTTTTTGATGAATTTCTCCATGGGCTTCAAAACATTCTTCTGAAAGGTCAATATTTCCTCAATTTTTCAGCCTTTCTTGGTGAGAGAGGCACTCGCTACTTGCCCCTAGTTGGCTATATTTAGCCCTCAACAGTTGTTTTAGACAGTTAATTTATCTTACTTATTGTTTTCAAGATAGCAAAATAAATCATATATTGCTTTCAGATTGTAATAATAAACGACCCAATCCACATATACAAGACTGTTCTTAGTATTTTTAAGAAAATGTGTATTAAAATTCATTTTAAACAGGGTCGGATGGAAAACCCTATTTCCCCATCTCCCAGTGATGGGAAAAGCAAATCTTTCTCAGATTTACTTGATACAAAATTTGAATCCCAATCCAAAGAATTTTAGTGGGTTGGGTGGTATGCTCGTGATAGCTCTCCCAAAGACATACTCTCCCAAAGAGGACTAGATGCTGGAACTACACATGACATCATGTGAAATCCAACAACTTCCTTACAACATATTCTTGTTTCCCATCCAGTTTTATCTGGTGGCATGATTTAGAGTGCAATCCAGTATCTTACTGAAGGGGAGTGGTGAGAAATATGAATTCATATGGATACAAGCAAAAAGACTCTACAAAGTCAGCAAATTTAGTGTTCAACTTCACTTCCAAGGTACATGAACAGATATTACCCAGCTTCTCTGATGGGTAGGAAGTCTACAAGAGAAACCAGAGCATTCTATCCTAATGGCTTCCTCTGTGGCCCAGTGCTGATCAAAACATATCTTGTTCTTGCCCTTAGCTCACCAAAGAATATCAATGTTCTTGCCAGACAAATATCTGTGTGTTGATGTCTACCTCTTAAGAGAGATTAAGGATACAGATGAAATATGGTACATATTTATGGAATGCCAACTGAGCTTGACGGCCATTTAAAATACAGCTTTATTATTGTTTTAGAAAATAAAAATATTATGGATCATGATACAAAGTCATATTAATTTCTATCATGAAATACTGATTTTGAAGAAATGTTCCTCTTGGTTCAGGCTGTTTTAGACTGACTCCCAATAACCTCCAGGCTACTTATTTTTCTCTTTTAATATTGTTAGTAGCAGTTCAGTGAAAATTAAATGTTTTATTCTACAAGGCAGACTGCAGCACTTGAGGTTAATAAAGAAATGTTAGGAGACTTTAACATTAAAGTCATTCTCTAATACTATGTAATAATGCTGTGGACATCTTGTATATGTCACACTACCTTAAATATAAAAGATTCCTTCAATGGGTAAGGCAGTTACCCAGAAAACAGGAAGTTTTTAATTTAATGAGCATGTAGATGGGAAGGGAGACATTAAGAGTAGAGAGTTGGTTCAGATGTGTTTCATGTTAATGTGTGGTACAGACTGTGCCGTAAAGGACTTGGCAATTAGGGCTCAATTTTGACTTTTGTATTTTAGTCCAAAACTAGTTTCCTTACACACAGACAGACAGACAGACACACACACAACATAGTCACTAAATACTGCAGAGCAAAATACTAAAACTGAAAACTAGAAACTAAAATACTATTTGAGGTTTCCATCACTAAGTGATGAATACTATGCTATGACTTGAGTATTTGTGTTCCCCAAAATTCTTATGTTGAAATCCTAAGCCCTAAGATGATAAGGGCTTTTGGAAGGTAATGTTATTAGTACCCTTATAAAATAGGTTTCAAAGAGCTCGTTTGCCCCTTTGGAAAGGCACAGCAAAATGGTGCCATCTACACACCAAGAAACAAGTCCTCAGTAGACACCAAATATTCTTGTGCCTTATCTTGGACTTTCCAGCCTTCCGAACTGTGAGAAATAAATTTGAATTATTTATAAACCATCCAGTCCATGAGATTTTCTTATAGCAGCCTAAATGGGCTAAGACAGTAGTCAGACTGAAATCAGTCTACCTATATGGCCCATTTATCCTCATGTCAAATATTGACCTATGGAATCAGGGTATCAGATGGTTCATGAGAAGGCCGACTTAATCTTGGAAGGATAGTACAGCAAATTAATAATTCTATAATTTGAAATTTTTAAGCCCAACTTAATCAATTGCATAAATTAAAAGTTTGGTAAGAACTTACACACTATTATTTAGTTGATATTGCTTTGATTGGAGCTTAAAGGTATGGAATTCCCTGTCAGTTTGGAAAGCTCTCGGTTGTTTTGTATCATTATAATTGAAGTTAGCCTGTCGAATTTTTCTTGAGGAAAAATTCTAGTGTCATATTTTCCTATACTTTAAAGAGTTACTAGCTTGAAGAAGTTTGCGTAAGCCCTTGAAACTTGAAAAGTGACATCCCTTTATTATCATCATTAGCAACATTGTCATTTCTTGGAAAGAGAATTCTCCCAGTGGCTTCTGATCCTTCATCATATTAGTTAATGAGATTGGCCAAGGATTTAGTTTACTTCTATCACCTCACTCTTCTAACTCAGAATATGTGACCAAAGTTTTCAGAGATCTATCGAACAACCTCACTGTAGATAATAATAATGTGATATCTGAATGAAAACTTTTGAGAATAAATTTTGAATGTTCTCACTATGAAAAAGATAAGTATGTGAGGTAATGGCCATATTACTAGTTCAACTTAACTATTCTACAATGAATACATATATCAAAACATCATGTTGTACACCATAAATATATACAATTTTGTCCATTAAAAATGAGTTAATTTTGAATAATTATCATAATGAGAAAGGGATTGGCAGTAGTGGGAAACTGCTGGGGGTTGGGGAGGGGGCACACTTCACCAAAAAGGGTATCTGATCAAACTAGGTGAAGTGGGAACCAAAATAAGAATTCAACTTTACCTGTACAATGATCATTTGTATACCTAACCTTGAATTATACTCCACATCTTTAAAACAAAATTTTTTTAAAAATTAGCTAATTTTTTAAAAAGAATTATTAAAGATAAAATAGTTCATTTCTGGCAAGTTTTTTCTGTTTAGAAAAATTCCAAGTATCACCTTATACAGTGAGAGTTTCAAACTGTCAAACTTACATTTTTAAATGTTTTCATCTAACACAGAAAATGGAGGCATGTTTATCAAGATCATACACACACACCCCCACACACACACCCATGTTGCACATGGTTTTTAAGAGTCAAATGATATTTTTCAAGCTCATCTTAGTCCTTTCAATTTTTGTTCTTGCATAAAAAGTTAGTTATTTCCATCTTAATTTCAGTATCATGTTGCAGTGGAAACGTGTTTTTATCTGGCACAAACAAGCTTATCCAGTCAAAATATTAAATAAAACTTGTGTGCTTTGAAAATGAGTGAAAGGGGCCACAAAAAAAGATATGTGCTCCTATTTCTAAACCAAAAGTTTGCAATGCATAAAATATGAGTGCTAAGCCTATTTATTAAAGCTTTATCTTTAACACAAACACATAAAATTCAGACTGTATGTATTTCTACTACTGGGGTTACTATTAAATATATTTAACAACCAGAGTAGCTCTGGCAACAATGAATCATAGCACACAAAGTTTACTTTCCCATTTGCTTTTCTGGTGCATTTTGTTAGTTTCATCAACGTCAAAAGTAGTAATACCTTTGTTTGTCAGGAAGTCATTACATTTCCATGTTATCAAACCATGACTTAGTAGTAGTTCCAATAAAATGGCTGATTATATATTTTTTAAAAAAAGAATATCTGGCCAAAGAATTAGAGAAGCTAAAAAGTCTTGTTTTGTTTTTCTTTTAGTTTCATTGTTTTCTCTCTCTTTCTCGCTCTCTCTCTCTCTCTCTCTCTCTCTCTCTCTCACACACACACACACACACACACACATACACAATACTTCTCTATTATCAAGTTCTTTTTGTTCTATTTCAAATTGCATTCAAGTGATCATTCTGCAGCATGGGAAATTTTAAGAGGAAACTATCTCCAAATCTTAATTCTGCTATCATTTGGAGAATGATAAGACATTATTAGAATCAAAAAGATAAGACATTATTAGATTCAAATTTATTTAATTATACCTTATCCAACCCAATAAAATATTTGCACCTCTAATACAAAGTACATGATGGATTTTTCTAAAGTGGACCTTTGGACACCAGACCATTGAAGGGCAAGACTGTTCACTAACTATCCTTTTGAGGTTAAAACTTACTGTTTGTGTTGATGTAATATTTTATGAACTGCTTTCTTTCCTCTAACTAAAATACATACTCAAGATCTATAGTGAGCTGTGCTGTTGAATCTTGGACTCAGAACCAATGTAAACTTAACATTTTAACTGAGGGAGGTATATAATATACAAATAAATAAGATAAGTTTAGATTGTAATAAGTGCTCTAAAAAATAAAGACATGATGGAGAGTAATAAAGTAGGGACTGGATAAGGAAGGCCTTTCAGAGAAACTGACATTAGAGTTGAAATTCAAACAAGGATCCAACTATAAAAAAATCTCAGTGAATTGTCAGAATTGTAGGCAGAAAAAAGAGAAACAAAAAGAGCAGAAAAAACAAATTTGACTCATTCAAAGAACAAAAAAATAAAACCAAGTGAATGAAGAGTAAGTGCTATAGGCTGAATGTTTGTATCCCCCTAAATTCATCTGTTGAACCCCCCAGTGTGATGGTATTTAGAAGTGAGGGCTTTAGGAAGGGGATTAATACCCTTATGAGAAAGGCCAGAGGAAGTTTGTTCATCTGTTCCATCATGTGAGATCACAGCTAGTAAATACATCTTTGATGCAGAGACTAAGTCCTCACCAGATATTAAATTGTTGGCACATTGATCTTAAATTCCCCAGCCTTCAGCACTATGGGCAATAACTCTCCATTGCTTGTAAATCACCCAATTTAAGGTATTTTATCTTAGCAGCAGGAATGAACTAAGCAAGAGAGTGTTAAAATACATTAAAGAGGTAACCCCAGGCCAGAACGTTTGGGTCTTGGATTTTATCCTTATTGCCATGATAAATGATTTGAGAATTTCAGATAAGAGAATATCATGATTTTGTTTTCCAAAAAAAATTACTCTAACTTTTAAAATTTTACTCAGTTGTAAATGTACTCAAGAGGATAACAGACATCTATGTGAAGTAAAGCTATGCTAAGCTCTAGTGAGAACATCATCTGATATCATGCTTTCCAAAGTCAATGCCACATTATTGCCAATTAAGGAGTTTTATAACTTTTTAAAATACACATTTCCAAACCTCACTTCTTAATGGTTTTTGATTCAGGGTTCCAGTGCTGGTCCTGGGAATCTGAATTTTAAAATCTCCCTAGGTGTTTATGATGCACATCCCTGCTTAAAAATTTTTGACCTAAGTCATAATTATTGGAAAACATGACTGATGAAATTATTTTAAGTTCCAAATAAATTTTCAGTAGATAAGGTAATATACAATAAATTGGCATTTAAAATATTATGTTTTTCTCACAACTATTCTTCACAATACTAAAGGGTCTCGGCACTATTTACAGATAAGAACACAAGTACTTAAATGTCCCCTTTGATATTCCTTCTATTCACTAACCTCCTGATCTCTTTTATTGTCTGAAGTCTCTCTTAATGCTAGTCAACATATTTCCTGGCTGGCACAGATAATCTATATAGAACTGTACCAAACAAATGAGGTTTATATTGGCCTCTAACCTAATGTTCAATCTTGATGTTACTGCATTTCCTAACAGATTTCTTTTGATCTTCCTTTACACAAACCTTTAGAACATCTGTTCTAACCAGTCTCCCTTGGTTACTATAGTGGCTGACAACTTTTCTGCTTCTCTAATTAATTTTGAAGCACAGTAATGGGATTTGTCTAATGTGGCTGATCTGGTCAATTGTGTTTAATGCTTTCTTCTGTTCTGATAAACTCAGCAGCACAGCTATGAACTCATGTCAACCTAACCTACATTCACTCTCCTTGGTGGAACAATGTGCTGGGTAAATTGAAAGAATTAGGTCAGAGGTTATAATCCACACAGAGAACCTCTAAACTTACTATTTTCTCTGAGTCTGTAAAGCAGCTGTCATTATCCCCTCAGGAGCCTAAACCAATATTATTTTTAGATGTCACAAACGAGTGGGAACAAGGTGACTGCATACTTCTCCCTTCTTATCCCGTTACTCAAATTCACCAAGCTTGGCATGATTCTGTTACTGAAATTTCAGAATGGATTTGTGCTGTTTTGTAACAGGCAGAGTTTTTCCAACTTTTTATATTGACACCGTTTATTAGAAAGATGATTTCCCAGTGGGTGATTCGGCCGGGTGAACAATGGGGCTTCTTTAACTCCATCCAGCATTAGTGGCAGCCTCTTTGCTTTTGACATCCACTCCCTTTCACACTAGAGTTGAAGCTGGTATTAGTCTGAAGGAAGACTTTAATTTCCCTGGGCACTACATGGCAGTGATTTTATTCTACAAGCCAAGCTGTCTTTGAAATAATACTGGGCACTGACTTGAACAGAGACATTCAATTCCTCTTAGTATACTCAGGGAAAAGATTATTTTTAAATTCAGTGTACACATTTGGGTCCATCGTGCCAGGCACTGTTCTGAAGAATGGGCAGGTGCTGCCTTCCTCAGGCATGTTCCAAGATCGTGGAGCCATTTCTAAAAAGAGGAGAGAGTGATAAAGCAACAGTTTTCAGCCTGAGTTGTACCACACCCTAATGAACATTTTGGAAACTTGTAGTACTGTTTTTGACTACCACAAATGTCTGGTGAAGAGAGAACAGAGACGACAAGGATACATTATGACATGCAAAAGTCTTTAGGGTGACCCTCTTGCATTACCCTAATACCAAAATCAGAAAAAGATAAAACAACAAAAAAAGAAAACTCTGGGTTATTATCTCTGATAAACACAGATGCAAAAATGATCTACAAAAAAGTAGCAGACAGAATTTTACAGCACATTTAAAAAACCATTTGCCATGATCAAGTGGATTTCATTTTAGGAATACAAGAATGGTTCAACATATGCAAATCAATGGACATGAAATCATAGCAACAGAATTAAGAACAAAAATCATATTATTATTTCAATAGATGGCGAAAATCCATTTGATAAAATTCAACATCCCTTCATGACAAAATATTTCAGCAAATTGGGTATAGCAGCAACATACTTCAATACAATGAAGTCCACATATGTCAAACCCACAGTTAATATCAAACTGAATTGGGAAAAGTCGCACACATTTTCACTAAGATCTGGAACAAGACAAGGATGCCTATTTTTACCACTCCCATTCAACAGAGTACTGGATGTCCTAGCCGGAGTAATCAGTCAAGAAAGAAAGAGAGCATGAAGGAAGGAAAGAAAAAGAGAGAGAGAGATTCAAATTGGAAAAAAAAAGAAGATTTCAAATTATCCTTCTCTGCAGATGACATTATCTTATACCTAGAAAAACTTAGAGACCACTCCAAAAAGTTATTTGATATGATAAGTAAATTCAATAAAGTAGCAAGATACAAAAATTAAAATATAAAAATCACTAGCTTTCTTATATACTAACAGTGATGAGTCTGTTAAATAAATCAAGAAAGCAATTCCATTTACTATAGCTATTTTTAAAATATTAAATATCAAAGGATAAATTTAACCAAAAAACTAAAAGACTTCTATAGGGGAAACTATAAAAGAGTGATAAAAGAAATTTATTTATTTATTTATTTATTTATTTATTTATTTATTTATTTATTTTGAGTTGGAGTCTCACTCTGTCACCCAGACTGGAGTGCAGTGGCCGCTCCCGACCACCGCAGCCTCGCCTGCTGGGCTCCAGTGATCCTTCCGCCTCAGCCTTCCAAGTGGCCGGAATTACAGGCATGCGCTACTACGCCCGGCTGATTTTTTGATTTATTGTAGAGATGAGGTCTCGCTGCCTAGGCGGGTCTTGAACCCGCGGGCTCAGGCAATCCACTTACCTCAGCCTCCCAAAGGCACAGGATTACAGGCTGAGCCACTGAGCCCGGCAAAAGAGTGATGAAAGAAATTAAAGAGAATACAAAAATATGAAAATGGATTGAAAAAATTAACACTGTTAAAATATCTTTAACATCAAGAGAAATCTACATATTAAATACAATTCATATCAAAATACCAATGACATTCTTCACAAAAATAGAAAATAAAATCCTAACATTCATGAGGAACCAAAAAAAAAGACCTTGAATAGCTAAAGCAATCTTGAGCTGAGCAAAATAACAAAGTTGGAAGTATCACACTACCTGATTTCAAATTATACTACAAAGCTACAATAACCAAAACAACATGGTACTGGCATATAAATCAGACACAGTGACTAATAGAACAGTGTTGGGAGCCAGCCACTGAGCGTTAGGGATCAGGAAGGGCCGTTGACCCCGAGACCACTAGGATGCGTTCAGGAGCTATTGACCCCAGTTCCTCCCCCTTTCTACTCAGCACTAACCAGATTAAGCTCCTGTGAGCTCAAAACATAAAAACTCTGAGACCAGGACGAACACAAGCTAACTTTAGAAGCTCATCGCTCCCATTCTTCCGCAAACTGCAGTTTTGGCTTTCACACAACTTATAATTCAAACTCGTGTCACATCTAAGAGCCTTAGTATTGGTCACAGGCTTCTGGGTCACGATGTTAGGATTTATTGAAGGTGTAAATTGTAGAATATAGTTTTAGAAGACAGTCATTTTGTTGAAAGAATGCGGTTGGGTTACTTGCAGGTAGTCCACTGTGAACTTTGGACTGGGCCACATTCCAAACATTCTGGGATGGGCTACTTTTGTTTGTAAAGTAAATACTTAAGCTTCTATAGAATTGTTTAACTTGGCATAAATCAATCATCTTAGGATGAAAAAGGTTTATAGAATATGTCAGTCACAGATTAGGTTATCCTTTGTTATGGGATTTTAAGATTATCATATGAAAAGGGTTTAAAGGCAATCATTGATTAAGTTTTCATGGATTAAGGTTTCTGGTGTGTGGAGGACGC
>NW_006998486.1:0-2022 GCF_000164805.1 Carlito syrichta | reverse complement strand
GGAAGAAGATACTACCTCTGTCATTTAAAGTTGTTTATCATAAAAACCTACTTGAAAAGATAGTCTAGGACAAAGTTGTCATTAGAGTATAAAAAATACAATGAAGAACTCCCCTAACCAATAATGACTGGCTATCAACCTGAAGAGTAGACTCATGTAAGTTTTGAGGGAATTTCAGAAAAGCAAGAGGTAGACTGCAGCAGATGTGGTAGATGCTCTTTACTTCTTGTCTTGTATGTCCATCTCTAGATTTACCAGCAACTATACATGCTGATAACTTCTTATTTCCAGTTCCTGTGTTCCATGTTTCTCTGATTGATGAATTTAGCTGCTGGCATCTGCTCATCCCACATTCAGGGAAACCTGCATGTACCAGGAATTTACTGTCTAAAAGAGTCCACAACCAATGACAGGTTAGTAGATAAGTTCCACACTTTTCAATTCCTTGATGGAACCACTGTTAAGCACATTCTATGTGCTTCCTCAGAATCATCAACAGGATTGAACCCCAGGTGCCTGTAGCAATCACCTGCTCATTAAGGCATACATAATTGGACTGTCTCTCCTTCATGGTTCACTCTACATACCTCTTTACTTGCATTCCCTCCCCCCACAACTACCTGCAACAAAATCTTGCTTTATGATGTGGTTATTAAAGAATCATAATTTTAAATTATGTATTCATATGTATTCATAAATTACTGTATTCATATTATTTCACCTTTCTTTTTACTATCTCCAAGTTTGAGTTTCTCTTCATATCTATTCTAGTCTTAAGCATTATGAATTTTTCTTCATGTATTTATTTCTTATTTTTTCTTGTTGATTTGTTAGAATTCTATGCATATGCTAGGCATCATTTTCTCACCTCTTGTGGATATTGCAAATATATTTTTCAAATATATCACCTATCCGCTAGCTTTATTGATGACAGTCTAAACAGATATAAATCATTAATGTTTACATAATCATATGTATCATTTACTTAGCTTTTACTTTTAAAATCATAGTTGGATGATCCCTCTATTTTTTCTGGTTAGTGGATTGATTCACCTATTAGTGGAACTTTTCTCCTCTATATGCATTTTGGAATATATTTGTTAAGTTTATTAAATGAATCACTGCAACATTGGTAGAATTTATGTTATTAAGTTCACATTCATGTTTTTAATGATCATTTAATATTCTAAGAAGAACATTTTTATTTTAATGCTTTAAAATTATTACTGCATAATAATTTTTCTATAATTAAAATCTATAGTGCCATCCATAATTGTTGTCTAAAGAGCTGATACATATCTGATAGTAGTGTGCTTTCTCAAGATGATTTGCTTTTAAAAATTTTTATCATTATATTTGATATTTCTAAATGTAACTGTAATATGTTTATGTATGGGATTTTCTTGATCTCTCTTATTTGTTACTTTATGACTGTTTAAAAATTTTTCTTCTTTTCAACCTTTCTCTAGATCTGAGAATTATTCTCATTATTCTTGACTTTTTCTTCTCCTCATTTATATTTCTTCCCATTTGGGTTGCCTATATTGCATCTTCCACCTTTTGTTTAGAAAGAGATGCAGAGAGGAATGATCTGCTGCCACTCATTATTTCACTTTAAACTCTTTTGAATATGGAGGCAAAGGCTCAGTCTTTTAGGTTTTAATCCATCAACCTCAGGGGTTTGGACAGGGAGGAAGTGGGTAAGGGAAGGAACCAAGTGGTCTGCTCTGAAGGCCCAGGCAATGTCTTTATGATGCTTTGCTTTTACACCAGCTATTGGCTAAAAGACAATTAATACTTCAAAAAGCAATGCAAACTAAGAACAGACATTTACACATTTCTTTCAACCTACCCTTTCATTGCTGCATCAATATTGCCACTGGCTCCAGTTTGCAGACACTACTTAACTCACATTTCACTTCAAGGCACCTGTCAGTTTCTCTTTTTCAAAATAGTTTTGCTAGTTCTCATATTTCCTCCCATCTTTCATAATTTTTTCATCTTTTTTTTTTTTTTTTTTTT
>NW_006998485.1:0-2535 GCF_000164805.1 Carlito syrichta | reverse complement strand
GGATTGCCGGAGCCCAGCAGGTTGACACTGGAGTGGCCGTGAGTGTGCCACTGCACTCCACCCTGGGTGAAAGAGTGAGACTCCAACTCAAAGAAAAAATTGTAAAAGGATGACATACCAGCTCAGAGAAAGGGGTTATTATTTTACCTAGGTGTTAAATGAATAACATAGCATATATGCAGGGGAGGGTGCCAAAAAAATGTAGACATACTTGAAGTATGATGTTCACAGCAAAAATAAGCTAAAAACAGCCAAATGGTGACATTCATCAAATGAATGCTAGTGTCACCATGCGATAGGCTGGATCATCAAAGGAAATGGTGGAAGCGTGGTTAAGCGAACATCATACTACACACTGCTACCATAATTCCATTTAACTTCGAAAAGTAATACATAAAAGTAATACATCTCTTAAAATGTGTGTGTGTGTGTATGTGTGTGTATTTGGCACCGTGTGTGTGTTTTAAGAGACAGAGTCTGGATCTGCCACCCAGGCTGCAGTGCAGTGGCATAATCATGGGTTACCATAGCCTTGACCTCCTGGGCTCAGGCTATCCTTCTGCTTCAGCCTGGTGAACACCATACCTGGCTAATTAAAAACAATTTTTTTTTGTAGAGACGAGGTCTTGCTATGTTGTCCAGGCTAGTCTCAAATTCTTGGGTTCAAGAAATCCTCCTGCCTTGGACTCCCAAAGTGCTGGGATTACCCCAAGCTCAGCCAGAAAATATGTTTTTACGTAAACAGCAGCAGCCGTGGGCTAATTCCGGAACAAGGACCACTATGTTTTTCTTAAAGGAAAACACTCTGACCTAAACCCCAAGTTCCATGGTGGCGTGGGGTAGACTGACTGCAGTCGTCTTTGGGAGTTGTCTTCCTGCTTCACAGACACTGCTTTGAGTAAACTTGGCTTCTCCACTTCTGTCTGGCTATTGGTTGAAAGTTTGTCTATGTCGCCCACTTTCCCTTTGTTGATGGTGTACATGCTTTCCATAGTCTGTTTGCCTTTCTCTCCAGACTTCCTAGGTCAGCCCTGCACTTGATTTTTTCTCCTGGTCTTGTTGTGACCACAGGGGTGCAAAAACTCCCACTCTCCTCCCCTGTCCCTCGCTTCCTGTGGTGGGGCGCTCTGGCTGCTCAGGAGGCCAGTGGACCCTTCCTCAAATCTAGGTTTTTTTCCTTATTGGAAAGTATTCCAGCCCAGTAGGGGATGTGCCTCAAGTTCAGAAGGCCCCAGGCAAGGTCAACAGAAACATGTCAGGAATCCAGGCAAAGGTCTGCGTTCTCCCCACACACCACACAGAAAGCTGACCTCAGAGCTACGCCTTCACGCCAAGGACTCCAGGACTCACTGGGTTCATGTGATCTGTGATGGAAAGCCATGTCTAATGACTTCTGACCACTGTTTTCTGGTCACTTTTGTTTAACCCGCAGTACATCTCATGTCCTGTTTCAGAAACGTGGTCCTTCCAGGTGAATGTATGAGCTGCTTGTTGATGTTTCTTACCTGTGAAAAGAGATTAAAGTAGCTAAATGAGTAACTTAAATGTAAATTCTCTTAAGAGGAAAATGAGCTTGAATTGAGTAATTTCCTCCAAAGAATTTAAGATGATTCTAGCCCTTAATGTTGACCTTTGGGCAGCCTTTTCTCAAGCTGCTTGCCCTCTAGATGGTCTCATCCACTGCAGCTCTGTGAGGCTGATGGAGCTGACATTACTGTCTACTTTTGGCAAACGAGAACACGAGGTTCATGACAGGTTAGGCAGGCTCAGAAACATCAGAGTGTCAGGACTGTGGCTCAGATCAAGAGCTAAAGGCTCAGATACACGGTATCCCCCCAGAAAGAATTCTGCTGTTATAAAACTAGTATGAATGTGAACTTGCTCGTGTCATTCATAAATGGCTCTTCCCTGGAGACTGTGTCACCACTGGTTTGTTAGACCACATAGCCTCTTCCTTTTGGTCAACACAGTTCCTCAAATTACTCTCTTCTTTCTCTCTCATTCTTTTTTCCCTCTTGTTTCTAAATGTTATTAACTGAAACAAGTCATCCCATTCCTTCCTTGGGCTTGGAGGTGGAGATTGTTTTCAGCCCTTCGGAGTAGAAACATCTACAGTCACTCTGAGCTTTTGTGTCTCCTCACAGGCCTGCTCATTGTACTCTGCTTCCTCTTGCTAGAGACCTTGCTGTCCACAAGTGAGACCTGTTCCTATGAGTTGCTAAAATGTTTTAGGAACATGTAGGAAATCCCAGTTAAATTTTGTTAATATAAGAATTTAAAATATGCAAATAAAGGCACACTTATATGCCCATTCCTTTTAACAATTAATGTTTGCCATATTTACTTTATATACCCATCCATCCTCCTACCTGTTTATCTGTTATTCGTTGAACCTTTAAAAAATAAGCTGCAGACATTAGGATCTTTCACTCTTTTTTGGGGAGGGAATCACAGCCTGACTTTGTCACCCAGCCTTGACCTACTGGGCTCAGGCGATCCTTCTGCCTCAGCTGTCCAGGAAGCTGGAACTACTGG
>NW_006998484.1:0-3300 GCF_000164805.1 Carlito syrichta | reverse complement strand
TCAACATGATATATTTGCTCCCTCAAATTTTATTCAGAATCTTCCCTCAAGACCCATGCTTGAAAATGAAAAGAGAGAAAGCAAGCTTTTTTGCAGCTGCTACATGGCATTTACCATTTGCTCCCATAGGAACATTCACCACAGGATTCTACTGCTTTTTAAAAAGCAAAAGATTTCAACATTGCAGTGATGGGGCAAAATAGGACCTCCCAAAACGACATGTTGAAATCCTAACCCCTGGCACCTATGAATGTTACCTTATTTAGACATAGGATCTTGGCAAATATAATCAAGTTGAGGTCATGCTGGATATGCAAATACAATGACTGATGCTATTGTAAGAAGAGAAAACAGAGATAGACACAATGACACACAGTCACAAACAGGAAAAAGCCAGAAGACAAAGGCAGAACTGGAGTGCTTGACCTACATGCCAAGATGTAAGGATTGTTGGCAAACACTAGAAGCTAGAAGAGAGGCATAGGAAAGATTCTCTCGATGAGCCCCCAAGAAGGAATCAATTCGGACAAAACTTTCGTTGTAGACTTCTACCCTAAGAACTGTGAGAGAAAATATTATATTATTTTTAGCTGACACATTTGTGCAATCATGGGAAAGTAATATAATCGCCAGGGATACCTTAACTTGAGATCCCCAAAGGTACCTCGCTTGCCTTCTCATGCAGACTCAGGCTCTCACCCACCTAAAGCTGCAGGTGGATCCACATGATCCTTCAAATTGTGATTTCTAGGTCCTCAATATGCAGAAGCCATGCCACCCTCCATCAAGGAAATGGTGCTCTTCCCATTCTTCTTTGTTATCTACTACATAGGCACCAATGCAATATTACTCAGAAAGTCTCACAGTGCATCAGTGAAATAAACTCTTCTGTATTTGCTGTGCTTCATTTTCCTTATGGGTCTCTCATTCCTGAGAAATGAAGCAGGAACAGGGACAGTTGTCATATCATCTGCAGAATTTACCCTCCCAGTCTATCCGTGCTTCTCTTACTCTCGAACATGCACTTATTTCACAATAAACTCATGAAAATAAGATTTCAGGGCTCAGACTGTGAGCAGTGTGGGGGAGGATAAGAAATTGTCTTCCAGAAATATGTGGGTATGTTTGAATTCTGTAGCAAGCACAGCGTAAACTCAAGTTGGAAATAAATCATTACTAGCAGGATCTATTCAAGTTTCCTTCATAAATTTGCTTGAGGTTTTCAAGATCTGCTGTGTATTAATGTAGAGTAAAGAGAAAATACAGATATTAGGGCTTATTAAATACAAAAATTGGATAGCTAGAAAGAAGAAAAATGTCTTATAAAAAACAACGAAAGGAGGTAAGCTCTAGATGAAATATATGGGAAATTAAAAACATATTTCATATGATCACCTACCAGAGTAAATAAAGATAATATGGATTTTTAAAAAGGACATAATCAGTATATCTTTCTATTACTGAGCAAAGCTACCAGGATTACCTCAAAATTCGGAATGCTGAATGTAAGTTAAAATTCATAAGTGTACAAAGAATGAAAACAATCTTAAAAAGAACTTCTTGTGTAGTATCAAAAGGGTTTAAAATTATATTAAAGAAGCATTACAAACTTTTAAAGTTTATGGGAGATAGAAATGTTGACAGTCAAAAAGATGTAACTCAGAGAATAAACAGATTTGCTTTTTTTTTTTTTATTAGAAAAAAGTATGAGGATGATTTTCACCACCAAGTGGTTAGATTTGGAAATGCTGGGCACCAATGTAGACAGTGCTCAGGATGTTCTGAGACAGATTCAAAGACCATAAGACACAGGAGAATCTTGGATTTGGAAGGATAACCTAGAAAATTAGAAGAAACTAAACTGAGTGTTACAAATGTTAATTACTGCTGAGGTCCAACTTGAGCATGTGTGTATTTGTGCTGCACTAAGCTTAAGAGATTGAGATGTAATACCTTTCTGGGATGGTATTCTACACCCCCACCAACAACTCTCATGTAACAACTAGGCAAGGAAGTTGAGTTTATTATCAAGTACAGATTTATTAATTTAAAAAAAAACTTACCAAGTAAAATGGTTATGTTAAAGAGAAAAAGAATCATAACAATAAGGCTGTAGGGAACCCATCTGATTCACTTTGAAGAAGATAATAGGTATATAAATTAATAGAATGTGAAGGTTATATTTTACTTGAATATTTTGCAAGCTGTTAAGGTCGCTGTCAATGGCTGTTTAATAAATGCAATCACTAAGGGCAGTAGCAAGGGAAGAACTTGTCTCATCGTAGGTGAAATCAATTAAAAGTTGTAAACAGAGTAAGTAAGTAAAAAGAGTAAGGCTCTATGTCCATTTCTCTGCCTGAGAAGTATAAGGAACAAACACCATTGAAATGAAAACCATTAGGCTAATTAAATATGGGCATAAGGTAAACATTCTACTCCTTATCATAAATATGCCCTTATTCAATAGGAATTAGGTCTGAGTAGCAGTTTAAAAGCTAATGAGTCTTAACTCTTTCTTTAGTGAGGTTTATCCTCTCGAAAGTAATCCTGCCTGTGAGGCCATTGCTACCAGAGTTAATTAGGCCTTCTGGCCATCATCACATTGAGCAAGAGAAGGCATCAGTTTATTACACTTTCTAATGAACACTTCATTTCATCATTTCAACATATTTTTAATATTTTGGACGTGACTATATTTAAACAAATATATTCGTTGAATGTATCAGAAGAGTAAGAAAGTTATCTCATGTTGTCACTTGTATGTCCATTTACTAAAAGCTTTATTCAGAGATGTAAAAAGATAGGATCATTGAGATTTTCTTGGGCTCAGCATACAACAACACTGGGAAGAGTTGTTAATTTATATAGCCACCATGTGAAAACAATTCCATGTCCTCCAAAAGAGAGGAACTGGAAGGATGCTGAGCTTCTCCTCATTAAGGTGCAAAACCTGTTTCACAGTTTTCTTAATGCAGAAAACATGCATAAAACATGTCCTGTGACTACAGACCATAATTAGCTTGGTACCGAGGCTGTCAGTCTTAATAACTACATAAATAAGTAACATTTATATTAGTATTTTATGGCTGTTGCTAAAAAAGGAATTAAATGGAACTTTATCCAATTTCATGTGAATGCCTAGAATAGTCCATATAGTATTTTCATGTATATATACAAACAGGTAAAAGTAACCTATTGATTTTCAATACCTTTTTCTATTGTGAAATATTTTCCCAAAGATCATAAGAAGTAATTTTCTTATTGTCAGTCTTATAAGATATATTTTAATTTTTAAAAATG
>NW_006998483.1:0-847 GCF_000164805.1 Carlito syrichta | reverse complement strand
TGAGTGAAGGATTTCTTTAAAAAACACTGTGTGTGTGTGTGTGTGTGTGTGTGTGTGTGTGTGTGTGTGTGTTTAACAATTGGTTGTCTTGGGCTCATACAGTAGTAAGTGAGGTACAGAAGTGTTAATCGTCAGTCTCTCAACATCAAGGGCAGCTCAGCACTCCTGATGGCCTCCGTGAGCCTGTGTTTGGTGACATGCTCATTTTTCCAGCTGTAGTTGCATTCCTGTCTTGCAAGTGCCTCATTTCTTTTGGGGACCTGATGTTTCTCTATCCCTGGTGGCAGAATGTGCATTTTTCAAACAAACTCCAAATTTTCTTACTGTCTCATAGTATAGTATAGCTGTATTTATTCAGATGAAAAAGTCGTTTTGTTCTATATCTGCCACTACTTACTTATTCTATCGATTATCCTTACTTAAAATTTTTTTCACAGCAGATAATTTATACTTATTCTACTGATTTTGTTTGGTCTCTGGCTTCTACTCTATTGCAATACGCTGAGATTAAGTTACTTCTTAGTTTATCTGGCCTGCTACAACAAATGACTGTAAAGCTGGTGGCTAATAAACAAAAGTATTTGTTCTGACTCTGGGCATTAAGGAATCCAAGATGGAGCCAACAGCGGATTCCGAGCCTGCTGTTCACTTGCTCTTGACTTGTAGATGGTGCCGCCTCACCGCATCCCTCTATGTTGAAAGGGACAAAAAGCCCCCTCAGGCCTCTTTGATGAGGGCACTTGTATGTGAGCCCCAGGCTCATGATCTGCTCACCTCCCAATGCTTCACTTTTTATTCTTTTTTTTTGTTTTGAGTTAGAGTCTCACTCTGTCACCCAGGCTGGAGT
>NW_006998482.1:7291-18784 GCF_000164805.1 Carlito syrichta | reverse complement strand
CAATCAAGCCTCAGATGAGACCACTACTCTGGTCAATACCTTAAATACAGCCTTGTTAGACACACTGATGCAGCGTCCTGAGCTAAGTCATGCTGGGTTTCCTGAGTCACAGAAATTGTAAAATAATAAATGTGTGTAGTTTACAGCTGCAAGTTTATAGTAATATTTTGCTCAGCAATAGATAATATGCATGACTTGCATTTATTGGTGGTTAATAAATATTTGTCAAGTGAATAAATAAATGAAATAATCTCTTTGTAATCTTTATAAATTAATGTTCCATACCCATTAAAACTATGTTCTGTAAAAGAAAAAATACTTAACCATTAAGAATTTAAATTTATTTTAATACTGAGACCTTTAGCCTAAAGGCATTTTTTCCTAGTGTTGAGTAATTATAATACAGCAAATGAGGTTGTGTCAGTTATTGCTTTTGAGTTTTGGTTATTGTTTGATGACTAAAATCTCTGATGTCATTTAAAGTGTTTAATTAAATGTGTGATCTGTACTTTCATGCAGTAGTTAATTAAACTTATGTTTGTAAACATAAGATAAACACCCCTTTTATTTTCTCACAGATGCTTTGAAATTCCAAGGTCATTTTTTGCCATAATTCTTGAGGAGAATGCTTAATTAAATGTGTATTGTTTTTAAATATCCTCACTTCTAACAGCACATTGTACCATAGTGCTGGAGATGCAGGAAGAAAATACATTAAAATTGAAATGTTGCAAATATACATTAAAAATTAAATTCTATGGAAGTTATCTCACTTGGCAAGATGAATGTCAGCAGATGAATATTAATATTTTATAACATCTATAAAATATTTAAAAATCACAGTTCTCTTTTCTTGGGATGGAAAAATAAATTTCAATAAACTTAACATCTACAAAGTATGGTGGCATATGAGGAACGCATATTTTTATTTTACACATTAAAAGAAAATATCAGAAAATGTATGCTTACCAGAATGGAAGTAATAGTTAATGTGTTTGCAGAAACTATTTCTGGAGATTTTGAAATGGCTTTAAATGCTCACCCTTATGACAGTCAATTCCTTGTCTGATTCTTTATTTAACCCAACTAATTTTCATCCCATTTTACCTCACCAGGAACCTGATATTTCTATTCTACCATTATAGTGATTGAGTTTAGAACTGATCACATCAAACAGAAAAAAACTTGACTAAAGTAAATATACTCTAAAAATTAAAAACTAAGTTAGAGAATGAGAGTATATTTAGTGATAGACCTTGCTAAAAAAGAAATACTCAGTGGCAACACTAATTTTGAAACGTATCTAAAAAAAGTTGGACAGTATGGTGTATTTAATAGAATACAAATGGATAATTAAAGCTCTGTGTGGATAGCCACTTTAAAGGGAAGACCACAAAACAAATATTGTGAATTCAAATTTCAATCCATGTAGTTATTGAAACTCTTTTTTATCTTCTTGCTTCATATAAGTTGGAGGTGATATTGGGGAAGGATTGACTGATTAATAAAAGTATATTGTCAATAAAAGGAATTTTTGATGTTTTGTGACTGGGATGGATTTCAAGAAAAAAGAGGATGTTTAGAAAGTGGGACAGTTAAAGGCAAGTAGAACATAACAATCTAGGACATTGTAGGTCTGAGTCTCTGGCATCTTTAATAAGACATTGAGATAGTTCTTCAGTCAGTCCCTGTGTTTTAAGTGTCATTTTAAAATTGTTATTTTAATATTTAGAAATAGATTTTAAAATATCTAGAAGTTTAGTATCACTAATATTCATTGGCAAGATCATTTAACACACCTATATGTACAGTCTTGATCTCCACTCTAAGATCAATTATGAAACCATAAGTTTTTAATTTGCAGTTTAAGTGGATAGATGGATTAAGCTGCCATGGAAATCACTGAGCATACTAGAGAGTGATCAATCTCTAGTAAAATCATAACATCTATAAAAATGCTTCTTCAGTATAATTCTGCAATTATGTCCATCTTAAATACTGGATGAAATGTGATCTGTCTCACAGGAGATAATTAATCTTTTTACATTGCAAAATCCAAAGTTGAGAATTATGGGTCTGTCCAAACAAAAATCTAAAAATCTTGGCACTTGAACTCTATTACTTCTCTGGGAATCTCCTAGGAATCTTTGTCTTGTCTTCCAGTTCTGTGGTCTCTGGGATTAATCGGAGTTGCCGATTTGGCAAGACTTGGGCATGGAAGAACAGCCATTTTATTAATATGACAAGTCCTAGTATGCTTCTGTGGTTGCCATTGTCCATGCTGATCATTAAGTAGTCTCTTGCCTTTCTGTTCCCTAAACTGCTTCAACTGGGAACTTTTCATTTCTTAACAAATTTGATATCTTAGTTCTTGGCCAACATGAAATTTATAGTTTTTTCTGCATATGACATTTATTTACTTAGATTTTGTTCACTCTCAGCTGGTAAACGTTTGTTGAAGTTCTTTCAGTATATACTTTCAAGTGAAGCTGATATTTCTTTAGAGAATATATCCACCCAACTCCGATGAAAACATAATTATTAGCTTGTGATTTATTTTCATGGTTTATTATTATTATTGCCCTTTATACAAAGGATAAAATTGGATATAGAATATTGCTTCTGAGTTTCTTTTTTAGGGGTGGGGATGAGTTGAAATGAGCTATGGGATTTTATTTTATTTTATTTTTAAAAATTATTTATTTATTTTTTATTATGAAGTTGTGGGGTACAATTAAGGGTTAGGTATACAATTGCATTTCATTCAGGCACCCTGTTGATATGGGGTGTTTCCCCGTTCCCAGACAGATATTTGCTACTGTTAATCCCATCTCCCTCCCCCCACCATAGTTTCCCAGTACTGTCAGTCATTTTCGTATAGTATTGCATTGGATGTTTAAGGTCCATTATATGAGTGAGAACACGTGATACTCGGATCTTTGTTTCTGTGAGAAGTCACTCAGTATAATAGACTCTAGTTCCATCCATTTTGAGCTATGGGATTTTAGAATTAGAGAAGGTCTTGGAAATTGCTCATTCAAATATTTTCATTTCTTTAGATAGGAAAATTTTGATAGCTCAAATTAATGTGGTAAAAGAATCAGGACTGGGCTCGGTGACTCAGTCTGTAATCTCAGCCCTTTGGGAGGCCGAGGCGAGTGGATTGCCTAAACCTGCTGGATCGAGACCAGCCCGGCCAACTTGGCAAGAGCTCATCTTTATGATAAATCAAAAATTAGCCGGGCGTGGTAGCACACACCTGTTTTGGATATTTGGAAGGCTTAGGTGAAAGGATCGCCAGAGCCTAGCAAGTCAACGCTGGGGTGACCATGAGTGTGCCACTGCACTTCAGCCTGGGCAATGGAGTGAGACTGCAACTCAAAAAAAAAAAATCAGAATAATAGTAACACCTATTCTAGAGCCCAAATCTCCTGTTGCTGAGTTTCTAGTCCTTTCTAGATTGTTATCTAACATTCGTGTGGCTGTTTGTGCTTCTTACCCTTCTTATGATGATTTAAAAGAAATATTTGGCGTACCACATTATTTTGTTAGGCATCCATGGATATGAAGATATATAAGTCATAATTCCTGCTTTCAAACAATAACATTTCTGCTTGGGTCCTACTCTCTAAAGAGCACGATTTTGGACTTTCTTCTGTCATCATCCTCTCTACTAGAGCCTGTGCATTCACTTCTTGACCACTCTTTTGTTAACTGGAACCCCTGAATTCTCTTTCCCAATTCACGGCTTGTATGATCCTCTTCACTAAATATGTCTTCCTGAGGGTAGAGTGCATCTCTGGTATGAAGAACCCAAAGACTAGGTGGTGATTAAGAAGTAACCACTTGTAGATATTGTGGGTGGAGCTTGCCTAAGTAGGCTCCAGTTTCCACATACACGCATGCTAGGGTCCTCCCTTTGTGGAACAGTGCTGTGGTTGCAAAAAAAAAAAAATTTAGTAAGCAGGGATCTAGGGGCTGGATATATCTCATGGCACTATATTCCAATAAAACAAGGAATTCAAAAATTATAAATTTGTACATGAATTAGCTGGACATAGAAGTATATTTATCAAGGCAAAATAATGGAATGTATTGTACAAAATAGTTTGCTAGTTTGATTTATATATTTTAAATATTTAGATATATGGTATGTGGGCTTCCATTTGTTCATTTGTCTTGAACTGACAAATGTTAGGGGAAAGATGTTCTCCTGGAGATTAGCCTTTGCTCATAAAATTGCCAAAGATTCAATTTTATCATTTTGATTAAAATTGTGCCTATGTCTTTGATATTGTTAAGAAATTTTAAAAGAACAAGCTGGTTCGGCTAAGTTCAACTTGACTTTAGAAAATTTACAGAGCTCACTGGTACCTCTGGAAATGCCCCAGGCAGGTTCAGTGGGAATATTCCTGTTCTCAAATGATAAGCAAGTATAAAAGAATTGTATATAATAACTCTTCCATGATGGAAAAAAAATCTTTAAAATACAAGTTATGTGATTTTTAATCCTTGTGCTGAAAATCAGGCCCAGGATCTGACTATAGGGTGACAAAACTGCAAAAGGAATATAAATTTATAAGCTCAGCAGGTATCCTGTATTAAATTCAGATCCCTGATTATAATAAATAGAATCCTCAAAATTAGATTGGTGACATTTGTGAAAACAATTCTGAGACTATTAAAGACCCCAATTATCCTGAATCAACGTTATCAAACGCAGCCCCTTTCCTTTTGACAACATAACTCTTCCTCCTCTTGCCTGGAGATGCTGTATTGACAAATCCTAACAAGTACCACATAAGATGACACAAGTTTCTCTGGAGATCTGCTCTCACTACTTCTCATTCCTTTTAGGGCAATCACCAGAGATCTGTTTCTCAGTATAGGCTCAGCAAAGAGATAAAGTTCCTGTTCTTTGAAGAAGTATCAAATCAATCAAATGAATTGCAAGACATGGTTACATGTATTGGCAGGAACCTAAAGAAGAAGTATGTAAGTAAATATGGACAATGTTAGACTTGAAAAGCAGGATATTAAGACTCGAAAAGAGAATTTATTAACACTGGGCTCTCACCATGGATCAGATTTAAATGTTCTGCAAGCAGGTGGCCCTGGTGGTTTGCCATGATGAATTTTGCAGCTTAGGCATGATGATCATGTAAAATAAATTAGATATAAAACTGACGCAGATATCAGAGGGGTCAAAAAGGGAAGAAAGTCACAACAGATTTACTTAGAAAGAAAGGAGAAGCTACTATATACTATCTGATGGGCTCCTCAGAAGCTTCTAAAGGACACACTTTCTCCTCTAAGGTAATAGGGAATGCACTGGTCAGTGGTAAGGAGAGGGGCAGTGAGATCTTTGAGAGGATTGAATGTGGTTATTATCTGTAGATTAGGATGGTGAGAAACACTGTTATGAAAGTACATTCCTTAATATAAATGGAGATGATGAATTCAAAATATTCAGATGCCAAGTGGCAACACTCATTTGTTTGATGTAAGGTAGGTAAATTTTCCATAATTGGCATCAACACCAAAATGACAGTCAGGGTGCCTGGACCAAAGGAATCTGTGAAAAAGGCTAAGAGATCAGGATAACCCTATAGGTAAGATATATAGACAATAAACTAGAGTTTTTAAATTATTATTCATAAGAATAAAGTTGATGAAATTAGCCAGTGAAATGGAAAATCATGTCCTACTAGTTTTAGCTTTAAGTCAGTTCACAAATTCAGAGTTCAATGATTAAAAATACTCGAAATCCTCAACATCACTACAGATATGTATGGTCAGTATTTCATTTTTTGCTCCCAAAGAGATCTGTGACCTTTGCCAGGGTTCTAGTGCTCTGGGAAAGCAGCTTATTCAGACATTTAAAGAAAGCATGGCATCTGAGCTGACACTGACAGACACCAGGGCATCTAAAACAGTGTCATGGTCCTCTAGTTACAGAGGCTTGTGGTGGGTAAGTTGTGGCAGTGAGTACTATAACTTGTTTCACTAACCCTCTTGCCTAAAGTCTTTTCAGATATTGTGTTGCTGTGACTTTTACCTCCTCTTTTGGAGAAGTGAAGCCATCTTATTTTCACAAAAATGGAGGATAAGTTTGCAGAGAGTGAGCTGGATAAAATGGGAGGATATGAATAAGTCTGGGTGATGCAGAGTTGGCTGTATGAGACATCTTCTAAGTGCTATTTCAACTGTTTGTAGCTGCATCTGCCTTTAGTGTCTAGCCACTTATTTTACTTCAGCTGCTGTGATGATTACCTTCACATGATAGCACCTTGTCTCATGCTTGCCCTCTGCATCTCTTGCCTCCCCACTTGGGGTTTGCTGGTCGCCAGTGAGGTATGAAATGCCATAGGTTCCAACTGGCACCTTTGCATGTGCAACTCTGAATTTGAACATTTGACTAATAGGGAGTGGGAGATGGTGCATAAATTCTTAATTCTCCATCTAGGCAGACTTCCATAAAATGCAGTAGTAAATACACTTTCTCAGAAGACAGTCTGAGATCAAGCCAAGTCAGTTGTACTGGATTTTAAGCATTGGCCTGCTTTATAATGCATTCTTTACCACTTGCTTTCTGTCCTTTAGCACCTCACTTTTCATTTCCTTTCCTCCTGCTTCCCTATGATTTCTCTCACAAGTAAAATATTAACATAAAATTTTGCCTCAAGCTCTATTCCTAGAAAAACTAAGGTAATATAATGCCACCTGCCTCAGACATATATATTTACTTCATATACTTGCATTGATCTTTTTGTTTAATCTGAGTGATAAACTCCTGGTTGTTCTTCAAGTTTTACTTCAATGTTTTCTGTAACGCTTAAAATGGTCAGATCAAATTGACCATATCCTCCATTGTGTTACTATTGATTTCCTAGTGTATATGACTATTTTGCATTTACCACAATATTTTGCAATGGTGCATATTACTGACTAAATAATGAATTCCTTTAGAGCCAAATCTTACGCTTCTTTGAATTTCTAAATATCATGAATATATCTGAGATATAATATGAAATCAAATTTTGAAAAGAAATGAATTAATAAGGTAATTAAAATTGAATGTTAAGACTATGTTCTAGTTTAGTGATTGGTGTGAATAAAGAAAAATAGTCTAAGAAGGCTTATACTACATAAGTACCTATTATTTAATTATATGTAACTATTATGTAAGCTATATATATATATATATATATAGTACATTTTTTCTAGCTAGGTAGCTGTATTCTACCTATCTATCTCTCTATTGTCAGTGTGTAACATCCCTTTAAGGATAAAGAGAATAGACAAGGGTCATTGATAAAGCAATAGAACATGAGGTTACTTGTTCAACATCAAAAAGCTATATTCTTTGGAGAAATGATTTGTATTACTTTAGTTATAAAAGGAGCCTGCATTGCTCCTTTGTTTGGATCCAGTGTGTTTTGGTGTGGCAGAGAATTTGTTGTGATAATAGTCTCACTGCAGTGCTTAAACTAGAAATAGCAAGTATAAGAAATTGCATCATTTTCTCCAGTAACTGTGATGACAATTAAAAGAATTTCATTTCCAGTTATACTTGGAGCTTCAAGTCAGTACTGGATTCCTGAGTACATATTAACTTATTTACAGATCCCTCTCTAACATATCATTCTGCTTCAACCTCCACAACCACCTAGTACAATTATTATTATTGTGAGTTGTAGGTTTCACCTCTTATTATTTCTATACTACAACTACTTTGCTGTCCAAGCCCAGTCATTGCATATTTCCCACCCCATCCCATATGTTCACCCACATCTAGGGATTAATCAGTTATGCTTCTTTCTGTCTTTCCTTGTCTTTCCTTGTCTTTCCTTCCTTCTTTTCTTTCTTTCTTTCCTTCCTTCTTTTCTTTCTTTCTTTCTTTCTTTCTTTCTTTCTTTCTTTCTTTCTTTCTTTCTTTCTTTCTTTCTTTCTTTCTTTCTTTCTTTCTCTTGTCACCCAGACTGAAGTGCAATGGCATGCTCACAGCCACTGCAGCCTCGATCTGCTGAGCTCAGGTGATCCTTCTGACCTCAGTCTTCCAAGAACTGCCGATGCATGCCCGGCTAGTTTTTGTGATTTATTATAGAGACAAGGTCTCACCAAGTTGCCCAGGTTGGTCTCGAACCTCCCAGGGTCAGGCATTCCTCTTTCCTTGGCCTCCCAAAGTGCTGGGATTACAGGCTGAGCCACTGTGCCCGGTTCAGTTATGCTTCTTATCACTTAACTTTCTTCCAAATTTAGCACTTAGGCTTTTGCCTCCAAAATCGCCAAAAAATTCACCAGATCCTGGGGCTCAGGAAGTATTAAGAACTCAGTTACTGTATTCTAGAACACAGTGACCACTTTATTATAAATGCTTCAAAAGTATACAATAATTTTGCATTCCATTGAAATATGCTATTAACATCTAATTATTCTCTATTGAATTTATTTCTGACCTGATTGTATTATTTATGGGTTAGGGTATGGGAAGAAGAATCATTTCTTGTTTGTTCAATTTATTCTTTTATGATTTATCCAAACTACTTAATTTAGTACTTACTTTTTTTTGAGTACTGCACTTTGAGACAATACATCCCCCAAAATATCTGCACTCTGTCCAGAATATTTATTTGGAATGAATTAAAGCTCTTGAAGGCTCTTTTTTTTTTCTTGCTTCATCATGCTTTTAGAATATTTCTTAGTTCCTGTCAAGGCACTCAAAGGTTCTAATTGTAAGTTTGATGTAAAATGCCACAAAACAATTCTAGGGGAAAGAGGACAGTTTTCACACTGTCAAAGAGAGTGATATTTATTTATAATAAAATTATACCTATACACTTTAGGTTTGTAAGCCCATTTTTATTTGCAATTTTGTATCCAATCGTGGCATTTTAAACAAAGGAAACATAAGTAGATGAAAATCATTATGATCTCTTTATTAACTAATACTATTTAAAAAGAAGTCATATATGTTTAGGAAAACAAATCTCAAAATTACATATGAAATCCTACAGAATTTTTGTTTCCATTTCCCATGATTTAAATGCTCAACTAATAGCACATTAGTTGCTATGGATGTGAACAAAAAATACTTGCTGAAGTAATCTATTTGCCAAACATGGCCCAACCTTGCCTATTTTTCACACTGTTTTTGTATCTACAGAAAAACAAGTCTTCTGTGAGCTTCTAGGAAAATTCAGCCCCCAAGAAGGAAAGAAGGCTTTGAAAATGGTTGGCTTACTTATGAGCTGTTCATTTTGGACCTCATTTCTCTTAAGCTCAAATCTGAGACTAGTGATGAAATGAGCAGATGACAACATTAGGCTTCAGTTGGTAAAATTTAGGGACACAAGAGAGGAGAAAGAAAATTTATTCTTAATGAAAGCATGCTATGTCTATTTTCCATATAAGGGATTGAAATGAGAACATGTTTGCAACTCTATTTTAAAAGTTCCTAATGCTAAGAAATTTCAAAGTATTATATATATATATTGCACTACATATAATGGGTTGCTGTCTGAAGCTAGTGACTGGGTCATATATGTGTTCATTGTCCAATAGATACAGGAATTCAGAATGATCTGAAGACAAGAAGCCTGAGAGACTGCATAGTAATCTTCTAAACACAGTGAGCATTTAAACATGGTTGTGGAGACTCCAGTCAGGCTATTTAAAATGAATTTTCTTTCTGATGCAGGGACTGTAAAGGCCTTGATGACAATGTGACAAAACCTGAGATATAAGAAAGATAAGCTGGGCTCGGTGGCTCAGCCTGTAATCCTGCGCCTTTGGGAGGCTGAGGCGGGTGGATTGCCTGAGCCCGCGGGTCGAGACCCACCTGGGCAACTTGACGAGACCTCATCTCTACAATAAATCAAATATTATTAGCCGGGCATGGTTGCGCGTGCCTGTAGTTCCAGCTATTTGGAAGGCTGAGGCGGAAGGTTCGTCGGAGCCCAGCAGGTCGAGGCTGCGGTGACTGGAGCGGCCACTGCTCTCCGGTCTGGGCGACAGAGTGAGACTCCCACTCAAAAAAAAACCCAAAAAACAAAAAACAGATAAACTTTTGTAAGCCAGAGCATCTTCTCATTAGAAGTAACCAGTGATTTAGGTCGTGATTTTTGAAGACTATATACCTTACTTAGTAAGGTCTTTGTTACAAGGGTCTCCAGGGAGCTATCCATGGTTCTGATATTCTATTCCCATCTTTTCTGTATTGAAGGGCCAATATCTCTATTCCTGATTCAATATTTGCCTTGAACATTGTGTGAAAACTAATCTGTGGAATAATTTTGCAAGTTAAAAAATGTCTAACCTAACTTCCATTAACCTTATACATGCTGTCTGAGTTGTTCAGTACCTATACTAATCTTCATATGCCCTGGATATACTCTAGATCTACATTCTGGTTTCTAACTGGATTAATTACACAGCACCATAAGATATACATATATTGAGTACATAGTCAATTTTGGGGGAAATATTTCCATAAAGAATCAATAATTATTGTACAAGTTAAACTAATTTTCATGGTTTGTGGCCTTTTAAAGCATTGGAGAATAATCTGAATTTGAATTTTGATAAATCTAAATTAGCAATAGTTTTATATATTATGATAACAATGAGTTAGTTGTAAATTAATACTTCTGATTGTTCAAGTTTCTTATCTTGGCCAATAGTCCCAAAGGAGATTATACATATATAATATACACATATAACAATATATATTTAATTTTGCATTCCATTGAAATACACTTTTGACCCTATTTATATACACATATACCCACACACCTACACATATACACAAATGAGAGGATATTGTCATGTTCTCATTTCACCAGTAGTCACAGATTTGAGCTTAAGAGAAATGAGGCTCAAAATGAGCAGCTCACAAGCAAGCCAACCATTTTCAAAGCTGTCTTTCCTTCATGGTACCTGAATTTCCCTAGAAGCTCACGGAAGCCTTGTTTTTCTGTAGATACAAAAACAGTGTAAAAAATAGGCAAGGCTCAGCCATGTTTGGCAAATAGATTACTTCAGCGAATATTTGTTGTTTACATCCATCAAATGTGCCATTGTTGGAGCATTTAAGTCATGGAAATGCAAACAAAAATTCTGTAGGATTTCATATGTAACTGAGATTGTATGTGTTTTCCTAAATGTATATGACCTCTTTTTAAATAGTATTAGTTAATAAAGTGATCATATTGATTAATTATCTGTCTTCATCTATTTATATTTCCTTTGTTTAAAATGTCATGATTGGATACAAAATTGCAAATAAAAATGGGCTTACAAATCTAAAGTAAATAGGTATAATTTAATTATAAATAAATATTTCAGTGTGAAAACTGTCCTCTTTCTCCTAGAATTGTTTTGTGGCATTTTACATCAAACTTACAATTAGAACTATTGGTGCCTTGACAGGAACTAAGAAATATTCTAAAAGCATGATGAAGCAAGAAAAAAAAAAAAAAAAAAAAAAGCTTT
>NW_006998482.1:0-7271 GCF_000164805.1 Carlito syrichta | reverse complement strand
AAAAAAAAAAAAAAAAAAAAAAAAAAAAAAAAAGAGCTTTCAAGAGCTTCGATTCATTCCAAATAAATGTTCTGGACAGAGTGCAGATATTTTGGGGGCTGTATTATCTCAAAGTGCAGTACTCAAAAAAAGTAAGTACTCAATTAAGTAGTTTGGATAAATCATAAAAGAATAAATTGAACAAACAAGAAATGATTCTTCTCCCCTTATCCTGACCCATAAATAATACACATATATGTATACATGTATATATAAAATAGGTGACACAATTGGATGTGCTATCTTGATACTGATTATATTATCTCATCTGATTCTGTTGTTTTCTAAATGCCTCACCAGTCTGGCAACAAGGAAAGAAAAGAGGTCAGTTCTTGTCATTATAATCTGATTATTTTCTTCAGTGACTTTTAAAAGTATGAAGTGTATTATTTATGCCAACCACACAAAACACATTACCTGGACTAAGAAGAACCGTATTTTTCAGGGTTATTTCCTACTAAAGAGTAAATTTTAACAGCCCAGAGTGCAAATAAACCAGCTTGAGGAGTATTGATCAGGGAAGCTTGCAGCACGGAAGTTGACTAGAGATTGCACTCTTACTACTTAATTGGAATCAAGTCTATCTATAATAAAGCTAGGGCGATTCCTTAGAAATATAAAACAAAACACATTATAAGTGTAAGGAGCTCTAATTTTCTGAAGGACTAATTTATGTTAAATTAGGTATTCTCAAGGCAAGAAAAAAATGGAGTTACTGGCAGGAGAATGGTATACCTAAGGCACTTTAATGGTTTTTTTTGTGTCTATGTTGACCTTTTACTGGACAAAAAGATAAACACGTACTTGGTTTCTAAATGTTTTGATGAATATAAAATAAATCTGAATATTTTGATTTGGGTTTTATTGATCTAATAACATAGTACACTATTAAACATTGCAACATTTAAAAGCATATGAGGGGCAACCCCCTCGGGGCCACTCCCACTGTGGGAGCTTTTCTGTCTTCTCAATAAATCTTGCTTTCTCAATAAATAAATACATAAAAGCATATATGTAGTTCCCATTGCTAGATTTTTCATAGAATATTTAAAAAACCTGATAAATACAGTAGCATTTTTATACTTAAAGACACATTCCTTTTTTGTGGCTAAGATCCATGACATTCAAATATGAGAAGTAAAAAGTACTACCTATGTAATATTAATAAAGCATATTCATTACAATTATTGTTTTTATGCTTAATTTTTATATACTGGATATTTTATGAATAATACCAAGTGTATAAAATATTTATATTTTTTATAAATATTTGTAAAACTTTAGGCCCATTTTTCAGTTATTTAAATAGCTGATATAGCTTATTTTAAAATAAATGTAATTTAATTTTTATTTTAAAGACATGGGTACAATATAGCTTAAAGACAACAATAACTTCCAGGCACTAGAATGATTAGTCTAGTATAAAACTAGATTTATCATCCAGTAATCCTAGGTTACTAGTAACCACCTAGTAATTCTAGATTATCAATTATGTGTTTTAAGTTTGGCAGATTGCTTTATTTTATTTGTAAACATAATTGTCAGTTTCATTGTTTGCCAAGAGCACAATTGAGCTTGAAAGGCCCAAGGAAAATTATTTTAAAATAATGACCTCATTCACTTCTTTTTAAAACTTTTTGTAGAGATGAGGTCTTGCTGTGTTGCCCAGTCTGTTCTCAAACTCCTGGGCTCAAGTGATCCTCTTCCCTTGGGATCCCAAAGTGCTGATATTATAGGTGTGAGACACCATACCTGGCCTTGTTCACTTATTAAAATCAGGTAATAAATGGCCATTTTCTTTTCTGCCTGTCTGTATTTCTTTTGAAATTTTATTTAGGACAGTGTTTGACAAATTCTAAGTGCATGTGAATTATTCATGTATTTGGTTAAAATGTAGAATCTATATAGTAGGTCGAAAGTGGAGTCTGAAAGTTGCCTTTTTAGTAAGGTCTCAGATGATGCTAAACGTCATTTTTAGTAGTGAGGTATTAGTCTATTATGCAATTATGGTGGAATATTTAACCTCCCTATTTCAGGACCCCCATCTTCATAATAAGAATGTGATAAGGATGGTGACATGCAATGACTAAGAGTATGGGTAGGGTGTCAGGGGATCTGAGTTTGACTTCCAGTTTTCTCATTTACTTATGTTCAAACTGTTAAACCTTTCTAAACTTCAATTTGCCATTATATACCAAGTGGATAACATCTGACTCTACACCATGGAGTTGTGTGGATTATGTTGGATAATACTTGCAAAGTTTCTAGCTTACTGATTGACATGCAGTAAGCACTGTATTATCATTTACATTTGTAAGACTTTGAAGTTTAAGGGATTTCCAGAAATTATGGAGTGTGACACTTTATTTTTAAAGTTTGAAATAGTGAGGCATGTAAGATAAACTGCATTTCCTAGAATCCCACTAAGGAATTGTTGGTTAATAACCTAGATGGTAACATATTAGAAGCAAGATCTGAGAGAAAACTTGGAGGAATCAAGACAGTTGAAACAAAGTTGTTTACTTTTACAGATGCTTTGCTCAAGAAGCAAACTGAACATATGTCTTACTACTTGATAGATTTTTATATTTTATTTATACATTCCTATTTTTTCAAGCATCATGTTATTTGTGGTATTTCAATTCATGATACCGCTTGTATAATTTTAGAGTCATTTTACAAGAGAAAATTTTGAAATATAAATAGAAATTTATGGCATAACTCTGCAAAAGAATGATTGCTTAGCAGATAACATAACATTCTTTTAGACTTAAAAATGTCTTGTTCATCCTGAATTAGTGTCTATCACTGTCTGGCCCTGAGATCCAAGAAACATGTACTTTAACTCTATCTCTCTGACTTATTGTGGGTTCTTGGGTAAGCCACTAAATCTATCTCTGGTTCAGTTTTATCAACCATAAAATATGTATTTTTTCCCATAATGCATCAAATATAATTCTGGGTATTAATTTTTAAAAAGTTTTTGTTGAATATTATCAGTATAAGTTAGTAATAAATAACACACCCTCAGTAAAAGATTAAGGTTATCATTAGCATAAACACTTTTGTGTACAGAGTCTTAGGTCTGTAATTTCTGCCATGATAAAAAGCAAGGATCCATTTCTTTAAGTGTTGAAAAGACTGAGAAATTGTGTAACAACCGTTAACATTGTGCAAGTGAAATTATTAACATACATGTGCAGACCCTTGGATTTCTTTAAGATAAAAAAAGACTTCACACCATTGTAGGATATGGTGGCATTAAGTTTATTTCCAGCTGAATTTTAAAAAGTAAACTTTAATACTATTACAATGCAGATACAAATTGTCTATGGGGTTTTCCAAAAGATTTTATCATAACTTGAATTGGGATTAGCTTTCCTTTATTTATGCCACTTTTCCTTCTCTCACAAAAATGACATCCAGATGCAGATGCAAACATATGAACAGAAAGTAATGTACTTAGTAAAGTGGATTCTCAACTTTTTGTTGGCGATGGATTAATCTTGACTGACTTATCTTTGCCTTAGATATGTCTTTACATGAAACATATTTCAAAGTTCTAGATTGTGTGTCAGGTTTCTTGGGTCCTCATGGATTTTCTTTCTAATCAAGATCAAGATTTATCTAACAAAAGTTTACTTCCTTTTAAATTGGAAAGCATGAAAAATATGATTTTTTTCAGTTCTGTCAAGCAGAGGATACCAAACTATTTGGGCATCTACTGGTTGTTTATTTCTAGAGCTTCTGCATATAAACTCCATCTTCCTACTGAGAATGTTATTATTTCGGCATTTTCTATCTGCCTGGTGATGATTTTAACTGAAGCCCTGTCCCTTTCACTACCATTTGTCCCTCTTTAGATCATTCAGGGACACCAGAAAAAACTGGTGCTTTTATTAATAACGTCGTTTCAAGAAAATAGCTGATGCATATGTAAAAATTATCTTGAGATGAACCGTTGGCATTTGGAATAGAAAGTACAATATCTCTCTAGGTCTATTCCCACAAAATGCTATCAATTTTTATTAACGCTTTTAGTCAACACAAAGAACTGAAAGGTATTCTGGTCTTGTTGATTAAGTGCTTTTCTTAATTTAGAAAGTTTTGATTTTTAAATGTTTTGTATGAAATGTGTCAAGTACAAATGCCAGGGTTGTCTAATTCTATTTAAAAGTCTGAAAGAAAGAATGTACAGGAATATTCTTTGTTTACAAATGTTTCTCTTAGCACATGGCAGTCTACCTGGGCCTGAGATAACATTCTGAATGATGCCTTAACCAAATCTCAAACCATGTAGTCAATTAGGGGAATAGATATTTTCTTATAAGTAAAAATAGACTTGCTTGTTGCTTAGAAGGTGGAGTCATCTGAAACATATTTAGCAAACATAAAAGAGCAGTAAGAATGAAGCCCATTTCAGAAAATATTAATTAAGATGGGATTTGCAATAATTATGAAATTCACTTTCTTGCTTGATGTAGACATAGTTCTTTGAATTAAGTCACAGGGACAATTTGGGATGTTGTGAGTGAGTATATCAAACAGTCTCATAAAGTATGTGCCTGAAATTTAATAAACTTAGAAATAAAAAATCTCTACCAACAAATCACTTTTATTTGACAGTTCAGCAATGAACATTGAGATCTGACAGATTTGAAGTTAGCATGTGAATGTGAAAAATATCATTTTGGTAAGTGCATAGGGAAGCATTGTTTTGTCACACAATGATGATCTATTGAAGAAAGTAACCACTCTACCAGAAGACTTGCTTTCTTTGATGTATATATATTCACTGGGGGCAGAGCTTGACAGCTGTTTCATTTAGGAAAAAAAACACCATTAATACTGAAATTCTTAAGCTATAGCTGCAACTGGCTTTTAGAGTCAAACACGGTCCCAATTTGAGCTAATATTAGTACAAAGACCCTACAGCTCTCATTGTCAGACTGCTTTACATAGTCTGTAGGAACAGCCGTATAATTCGACTTTATTCTGGGAGCTGGCTTTGATCAGAATTAATTTCTGTAGAAAGTAATTTGATAAGCTTCCTATGTTCCATGTTTGTACCATGATGATAGCTTGTCCCTTTGGAATGACTGGGTCCTGAAGACTTGCTCAATTCATGTTTTCTTTTATGAGGTGCTCAGTCCCTTGGAAACCAGGAGCATTTACTATTCAAAGCCGACTGTGACAAAGCATTACAAAATCATAACAAATGCTTATATTAAGATATCACTATCCATTCTTCAGGGGTCTTTGTTTCTAAGATGCCTTTTTCACAGACTTTGGTATTTCCCCTTGGTAAAGTGAAGGTCTCCTCCCTGTACTGGGCATCCTTCTAGGTTGGGCACTGACATAAGGTAGGGAGGACAGGCCATGCTGCTACTCCTGCTTGAGGGGCCATTTAGCTCGTAGCTGTTAAAAGCAAGGCCAGAGCTTCTGCCATTCTTTTCACAGTTGGATTCCAACTTGAGATTCACAGAACAAATCGCAAGAGGCAGCACAACCAAGTCTTGCTCCTCATGTACTGGCCTCTGCCTGAGGCAACCATTTTGTCAGCATCTACATTTTACCTCTTCGGAATACATAGGAGGGAAAAAAAACAGTCAATCCTAAATGAGTTCATCAAAATTCAAAGGCAGTTTGTCAAAAGAAAAAAAAGCTAGGATAAGAGTTTATTTTCAAAATGAAAAAGAACCTGGTCTTTCACTTTTCAAGAAAATTTGTAAAATGCTGTTTTCGTTTGATTGAAACATCACACCTTAAGCAAAAGTGGAAAATTAAAGCAATTCTCTAAACATTATAGGCGAATGTATCAGAGTTTTATATCACACTCACAAATAAACTGCCTTATTGTGTGACTATAAAAATAATTTTATTTTTGTCTATTGAATAATTAATATGAAAGGTAATATTTTAACTCACTTCTGATTTCAGTTTGCTATGGTCACATTTTTGCAAGTGCTTTGTTACAACTGGATGGCTGTTGCTCATTCCTTTCTTATATTCCACTTATGGGTCAAGCTCAAAGGAATATAGTCTTTTGCAAGGAGTCAAAGCCACTACGATTACAGAGAAGATAAATTACTGCTAAAAACAGGGAGTCAGGGAGTGCTGCTCTGAGAATCTGTAGCCCCCAGTGCTACAAGTTAGGACTGCAGTGGCTGGTACACTTACCCCTATAAAGCTGCCAGTCTTCTGCCTGCCAGGCCAGAGAGAAAGAGCAAGATGACCAAAGGATGGGGGCTATGTGAAAGGCCCCAGCCAGCCACGAGGAACCCCACCCTCCAAAGGCTAAGCCTAGGCATGGTCCCCACCTAAAATGGCGCTCCCGCCTAAGAAGGCACCTGGACAAACTAACATGGAGGCTTGGATAAAGCTCGTCGGGTTCTTCTTCCACAACAAAGTACATTCCCACGCCCGCGAAAGCTCCTACCAATCCCCAAAATGCCTCACCTGCCGACCAACAGGTAACCGACAGGTCACTTTCAATTTCTATAAAACCTGCCAAACCCCTGCCTCCATGCTGCAACCTAATTCTCAGGTTCTGTAGCCACCGCGCTTGTCCCGTTAAAATCTCTTGGCCTTAACAGGTGTTGAGTCTCACTGCGCGCCACCGTCTTTCATTGGTGCCGTGACTCGGATTGGGGATTCTCTCTCCCCAAGGCGGGACCCCATGCTGGCGCTGGTGGGACTCACCCCTTAAGGCCTTCACCCATTCTCCTGAACGCCAACTCTACATCCACCACTGACCTTCAGATTGGTAAGTGTCCCCACACTGAAAACCTAAAACCTTGCCTGTGACAACTGGGGAAACTGGCCATTGATTGTCCAGAAGCTCCTTCAGCCCTGGGCAAGGGGGGTGCCACACCCCGCCTAGGTCTTTAAGACCACAGCAGACCCCTATCGGTTTTCCCTCAGCCACTAGAGATTTCAAGCTTTCCCTCCGTCCAGTTTTGGATAACTTTCTTGTCAAAAATCCCAGTCCTGGGTTGCCCTTAACCTCCTTGATTCTCCAGGAGAATCCGGGTCTACAATAACGACCTGTGACGACAGGCTTTATTGTAACCCACCCATTCCTCAGTGGTCGCTTGTCCAGGGGATGCCCTGACCAGTCCCCACTGCTAACATGGGAAACTCATCATCTCTTCTGGCCGACACCCCCCTCAAGTGCCTCTTAAATAATCTCTCTATACTCTCCCTCACTCCCAATATTAAGCCTAATCCGC
>NW_006998481.1:113682-114363 GCF_000164805.1 Carlito syrichta | reverse complement strand
CCCCAACCCCCTCACCCCATGCGGCCACATCTCCCAGTTAGCCTGTGGCGTGTGCTTGCTGAGGGGGCGTCCCCCAGGCCTGGAGACCAGACGCTATGTGCTGTGCTGACGCCCTCCCCCCCCCCTTGGAGGGCTGCGTGGCGTTTGATCTGGTTAAGTTACACCATGACCCTTTAAGGAGAAAACATACAATTCTAGTAATTTTATTGGGCTCAGGTTTCAGGCAAATGGAAATAAAATTGCCTCTGAAAAGACAGACACGCAGAATTGAATAAAACAACAATTTAAAAAACCTCCCTTGTCTTGAGATAAGTGGTAAGGCGCTTGTGAAATACTGGGGGGGGGGAGAGACCAGGAGAAAAGAGGGGGGAAGTTCCCTAGCTTGCTGTCCTTCCTGTCTCACGTCTGCAGTGTTGCCCTTGGTGCCCAGGGGCGCCCTGGAGGGTTCCATGGAAGGGTGCCGCCTGAGTGTTGATGGGGTGCAGTGGGGTTGTCATGGGAGTTCCAGGGGGAGGGTGCCCTGGGGAATGCTGTGGGGGTCTGAGAGGGGTGCCATGGGGAGCGAGGGGCGGTTGTGAGGGGCTGCCGTGGGAGGTTCCATGAGGGGGGTCATGGGGAGTGCCGTGGGGATGCCATGGCGGGTGCTGTGGGGGTCTGAGAGGGGTGCCATGGGGAGTGAGG
>NW_006998481.1:108850-112569 GCF_000164805.1 Carlito syrichta | reverse complement strand
CCCATCCCCCCACCCCACACCGTGCACTTTTCTTGGTGCTCTGTGGTGGGTTGCCTGCGAGGTTTCATTTTCCATTTTGTTCTTGCGCTGGCCAGGGCTGCCAGGGGTGGGCAGAGGGGCTGCGCTCTCTTTCAAGGGCTGGTGCCGCTGCCTGGGCAGAAGCTCTGGCCTGCCCTGAGGTTCATTCTCTGGCCGAAAGAAGCTGGCCACTTCCAGTCCCTCCAACTGTGGAGTTTTGGAAGTATAAGAAGGAAGTGATTGGAACAATCAGGCAGTTTTCTCTAGATTCGATAGATTTGTTGGGGGGGGGATGCTGGCAGGCACCCTGCAGGGTCAAGTTTTAGCCTCACTCCTGCCTCCACCCAGTCAGATCCTGTGGGGCCTGGAAGGGCCAGGAGCCCTGCTGGGTGAAACTCCAGGGAAGGAAGATAGCCTGGGTGCCACTCTCCTCTCCGGGCACAGCCGGGGCAGAGCAGACTGCCATGAGGCCAGGGGGAGGGTGTGGGGCTGCTGCTGGGCTCTCCGGAACCATCCTCACCTTGCCACTCTCCAGGCCAGGGACTGAGCCGGCAGGCCAAGTGGTGCCCCAAGACCACAAGGTCCTTGCACAGAACCTCAGGGCACCAGGGCCACGCGGGTCCCCCTGGCTTGGGTCCCAGTGCTCCGTGACATGGGTAGATTCAGATGCCACTGCTGAGCCCTGGTGGGAGATGCACCCAGGACCAGCCTGAACCAGCCCAGGGGCACCCAGCACTGAGAGGTGGAGGGGAGAGTGGGAGCCCTCCGCCACCACAGCCTGCTGAGAGAGCGACTTTGGATCCCAGAAGAGGCACGCTGGCAGCTGGAGTTCAAGAAGGGAGGTGATGCAGGGACTTGAGGACAGAGCGTGAGGCAGGGTGGCAGCGGAGGCAGGAAGGTGGCAGAGGCAGGGAGGTGGTGGAGCAGGGGGCTCGGGCAGGAGGAAAGGGGTGGGCGCTCAGAGACCCCCCGCTCTGCAGCCAGCACCGCTTGGCACATGTCACTCCTCTCACCCACCCAGGACCTCAGAGAGGAGTTATCCACCAACTCTGCAGAGGAGGAAACGGGCCCAACAGGGTGGAGTCTGCTGTCCAGACAGTGACAGAGGCAGGGCTCAAAGCCGGTGCTGACCAAGTCTCCCAGAACCCTACTCTTGGTCGGGAAGCTGGAGTCACCCTGCTGTCATGACAGAACACCTGGGAGCAGTGTGTGATGTTACCCCTGGCGCCAGCTTCCTGCACCTCTATTGTGTCAACAGCGACCATGTTGGTGACTGGGAACATCAAGGCAGGTCCGAGTGCCGGTCCCACACCTGCCCTAGAAGTCAGACCTAGTGTCAGGCCTCTGTCGATGGGAACGGTGACGGGACCACTCTCTGCGGGCACTGAGTGATGCCGGGGGACAGAGGGTACCCTGGGGGGGACAGAGGCCCTGCTTCGAGGACACAGAGCCAGTGGCTAGGAAGAGGCGAATGTGAGAAGGAGGGAGCATGGAGGCTGGAATGACCAGCTGCCCCTGCACGGGCAGCACAGGGACTTGTCCCTGCCTGAAGGGATGCTTGTGAGTGCACACGGGTCAGTCAGCCTTAGCCCCCAGGGCCCGGGAAGCTGTCGGAGCCCTGCCATTCTGATAGCCCGTTTGGGGCTCCCAGCTGTGGGCTCTAGAGTGAGCCTGTCACTCCGGGTGTGTCCTCTGCTGGACATGGCTGAGAGGCCCATGCAGCCTAGAGAGGACCCGCCCGCCCCCTGACCAGTGCCACCAGGCTGAGAACTACCCTAGCCTGTTGCCCTCCTGATGCACCCGCCGAGTCCCTTGGGGTGGCATTTTCACAGGCCCCAGGGGCTGCTCCAAGTCTCTGCCCTCACCATGGGGGAGGGAGGCCTGTCCACACTCAGTACTTGGTGGCAGAGCCCAGACCGGAACCCAGGTCCCTGGACCAGCCCTGGGCTCAGAGGTTCCCACACTGCCTGCCAGTGTGTCAGGACTCACTGCAAGGACCTTGCTCGTCCCAGTCTCCCCCTTCCAGGGCTGTTTCTGTTTTAGCTGACCGGACACATCTGTCCTGATAGAATGGTGTTAGTCGGCTGCTGGAGTCTGGAGTCGGAGCAGCCGTAAATACCTAGGACGACTGTCCTGTTACCTCCCTCCCATCTCTAGGTATGTGAGATAACGCCCTCCAAAATTAACTAGCACTTGTGTGAGGACTGTGAGCCCATCAATCTTGCCTCGAAGCTATTACCCATTTGTGCGGGTGCCTGGGGACGTTCCTTCTCCAGAGCTGACACCAGCTCTGGCTAGGACGGTAGTGATTTCTTCTTTCTTCTCTGCTTAGAAAAAATACAACTCCTGGGTCCGGGGCCCCATCCTGCATCCCATTCTGATGCCGAGTAAAAGTGTCTTCCGGGTACCTGGAGAGCAGCCTGGGGAGGTGGGCTGGCCCTGCCACCAGGTGTGCGGCTGCTTGGGCTGTGCTGCTGGCCCTGCGGGCTGGGCAGGGCCAGGGCTGAGGCTTCCTCTCCGGGCTGGGAACCGCGAAGTGAATAGAGGGCGGGAACCTCACTGAGAGATCCTTGCCAAGAGCAATCTGGAGCCTCCTCCGGTTAGTCAGAGGCCGTGTTTTTCCTTTCTGAAGCCGCCGCCTCGCGGTAACCTCCGTGGAGGGTTTTTTTTTTCCATCTTTTGTGTGTGCTTGCGAACTTTTGTTTTGATTTTCAACTTGCTGGACTTCTCATGACTTGGCAAAAAAAAAAAAAAAACTTGGGGAACGGGCTGCAGAGACGTGCCGTGTCTGTCACATGATCTGCGTGCCGTCGTGAGTGCATTTGGATGCTTCCAGGGCCCAAGGTACCATGGCCGACAGTCCATGGTACCATGGCAGACAGTCCTCGAAGGGAGGGTGTGCCTTAGGCAGGTGACTCTGAAAATCCCTTCCCTTGCTCCCCTCCGGCCCGAGCTTAGTGAAGAGGCACCTCCTCTCCTCCAGCAGATGCCATCTGCTCCGTGTGGAAGGTCCCCTCGGCCTGGGCTTGCTTGGAAGGGTCAGCCAATGTGGCCTCTGTCCATCTTGCCTCACCCACGCGCCTCCTCCTCCAGGCAGGTGGCCGGCTAATGCCAGGGCTACTCCTGCTGCGGAGTGAGCTGCTCCCCTGTGGCCTGGCGTGTGTGCGTCGACCCCCAGCAGGGAGGTGGGCAGGGCTGCAGCCGCCCTCCCAGGACAGGAGCCTGGTGTGGCCATGACACTCAGCCAGTCACAGAACCCGTCTGCCCTCCACCGCAAACAGAGTGGAGCAACAACCAGGCTTGAAAACCTGCCCAGTCATGGGGTCCTCACCTGTATCGGCATGTGACATCCTGGATGGCACTATGGGACCGGACCCAGCCTGCAGGAAACCCGGTGCCTGCACACATGCCGCCGCGCATGTCCTCAGGCCCTGCCGCCCCCACGTGGACTCTGACCACCAGGCCTGTTCCATGGCTTCTAGAGACACTGGCTGGCCCCTTGGTCACCATGGCCTCCTGGGAGAGGCCCCTGGAGAGGCGACAGTGGTCCCCTCGCTCGGCGACACCTGCCTTCTCGAAGTCCTGGGGCATCCGACAGGGGCTGCCTTCACCCAGCAGGGCCTTGATGGTGCTTTTCTTAATAATGGTTTACTCAGCCAGGCTCAGTGGCTCAGGCTGCAATCCTGTGCCTTGGAAGGCTG
>NW_006998481.1:95290-108743 GCF_000164805.1 Carlito syrichta | reverse complement strand
ACTGCACTCTAGTCTGGGTGACAGAGTGAGACTCCAACTCAAAAATAATAATAATAATAAATGGTTTATTGAAATGTGGTTCACACAGTGTGTGGTCCAGCAATGTCAAGTGTAAATTAAGCGGGTTTTGGTGTATTTATGACGTTGTGCAGACATCATCATGCTTGATAACTTTAAAAGAAATTCATCCCCGCCAGCAGTCATGCCCATGTCACCCTGAGACCTGTCCTCCAGGAGTCTGCTTCCTGCCTCCATGGACTTGCCTGTTCTAGCCCCACCTACAAATGGGATGTGCCAGCCTCTTCCAGTTGACCTGAAGCTTTCAGGCCATCCCTTGGCACTTCATTTCTTCCTGTTGCTGACCAATACTCCTCCTAGGATTAGACCACGTTTCATTGATCCATCCGGCGGTCGATGCATATGCGGATGGTCTCTACATCTGGCTCTTGCAAGTAATGCTACTGTGAACCCTTGTTTGCGAGGCTTTGTGTAGACATAGGTTTCACTACTCTCGGGCATGTCCCGAGGAGTGGAATTGCCGGGTCACATGGTGTCTCCACGTTGAACCTTGGGGACGTTTCCAGGCTATTGTTCATAGTGGCTGCCTCGTTCGTGGTGTTTGCAGGCTGCATTTTCTCTACATCCTCCTGTTGAGAATGTTCTTCTGGTTACAGCCATCCTGTTTTCTGAGGGTTTATGTGCTGTTTTGGAATCAACTCGGTCATGTTCACTTTCCACAGCAACTGTGGGCCCCTTTGACCCTCCCTCCCACACATCCTGGCATTTCTCTGCGGGTCCCTGAGTTCTTCCCGAGCTTCCCTGGAGGTTTCTTGGGACACTTGCTCTGCGTGGCCAGGTGCTCCGTGCTGCACTGGCGTTCCCAGCACCACTGGGAAATAACGCATCCCACTTCTACGCCTGTGGACTGACTGGGGTAACACTCTTTACCAAGACAGCTTTGAGCCCTGCAGCGTGGGGATTCACCTGGTGGGAGGAGCACCGGAGACGGTAAGAAAGATCCCTTCATTGGACACGTGGCAGCCCTGGCTACCGCCATTCTGTGGCCTCATGGGACAGGTAGCCAGACCTGGTACCAGAAATTCACACCGACACCTCCCAGAAGCCACTGCAGAAGACTCAGTCTTAGGTGGCCCAGGGACGGCCCGGTCGCATCCCTGCCTAGGCGAGGCCCTGCTACACATCGACCCTTCTCATGCTTGCTGTCCTGACCCTGCCTGCACATTGCAGTCAACTGTGAAGCCTGTGAAAGATGGCTTTCCCACAAAGCCCTGGGTTGCATCTTTAGAGGCATCCGGGTACCTAGAGGTGGCTGTGGTGAAGTCTGAGAACACAGGTGAACCTTGTGCCTCAGTTTTCTTACTTGAAGTGAGGAGGTGGAAGCCCCCAGCATCCTCCCCCAGGACTGCTGGTTCAAGCACAGCAGAGCGGTGTGGTTCTAGCTGTGCAGGGAGCTGTCCTTGCAAAGGAGGTTTCTGCTGCCAGAAGCAGGTCGGAGAGCCCGTGGGTCGGCGGCTTCCCAAGTTCAGCTCTGATGGTTCTGAGCATCACTTTCTCAGAGGACACATGTCCTCACTTCTTGGAGGAGAATTAGCAGTCGTGCAAGTGGCAGTTACTTGGCAGGAGGGTCACGCTGTCCAAGGCAGGAACCAGGTCACTGGCCATCGCCCCGGTGGGCCGTGTGCACTGCTGTGCGGTGGCGGGGTTGACGTTGTGTCACTCAGGGACGGCGCTCCCCACTTTCTGTGAAGTCCCGGGGCTTCCTCCTCCTCTCCTGTTGTTATTGCTGATAGCAGTCCAGCATGTCATTCATTCATTCATTCATTCAGTCAACCAACCAGTGCTTCCCAAACACCTCCCGTGGAGAGCAGATTGACTTGAGTTCCATTTCTGTCTCAAATAAGGTGCCAGTTCGGTTTGGCAGAGACACAGCCTGAGGCACTTCCCTGAAGGCACAGTTTCAAGTCTCATTGATGTGGGGGAGGAGAGGTTTGGGGGAGGCCCGAATTCACAGCAGGACTCAGGCGACCCCGCCCAGCCCTGGCTGCACACTCTGCCCTTGGCAGCCTGTTCAGAAATGGCTTCCGTCACCCCCCACTCTTGCCAGGGATGCCTGCCCCCTCCTGGACTCCCACCTGGCAGGGAGCAGGGGTGGAGGAGGGAAGGGGGGCCGGGTGCTGGAGTGCAGAGCTCTTGGCTCCCTCCCCATCGCCCTGGCTGGACAACTCGCAGGACAGCTGTGCTCCAAGGACTGAAATAATCACTGTTTATTAAAGCCGCTGGGGAGGCGAGTGGGTAGGGGCGGGGCCGGGGTCGCCTTTCTGCCTCCCCCTTAGAGAGGCCAGGTGAGGAAACTCGAGGCCAGGCCTCCGCCAGTGCCCGCGGCCCTACCCCTCCCTTCCTGGCAAAGACAATCACCAGTGACTTGAGAGCTGCCCGCTCCAGGCATTTGGGGAGATTTTTTTGATGGTGGAAGAAGTTTGAAGGTTCGTTTGAATAGGGATTAGTGTCTCTGTGGCCTGGGTCTGCAGAGAAGGAGAAATTCTAGAAGTGGAAGCTGCAAGGATGGGAAGAGACTGGACCTGCCCCCACCTGCCCAATGCCTCGACCTCGGCTGGCAGCTTGGGAGGGACACATCCAGATGGCTTTCTGGGCACGCTCGTGTTTTCCTGGGGCTTTCTGTGCATGTGCGTGTGCCAGTCTGTCTGTCCTCGGCTGACGCCTCAACTTTGGGCTCTGAGCAGGCACGGAGACCGGGAGTAGGGGAGCTGCCCTGCGGGCGTCTCGATTTCCGGGGAGGACACTGACACAGGACTGGCAGCAGACACTGGCATCTCCATGCTTTCCCTTCACTGCTCGAATGCTTCTTCCCACCCGCGGGCCCCGCCCCCCGGGAATGGCCCTGTGGTCCCAGATCCCCCTGTCGAGGCTCAAGCACCCATCAGCTCCCTCTTCAACCCCTCACTCAAATGACCCAGCCCAGTTCCTGGGAAAGCCAGCTCTCTGACACTCACTGAGGCGTGGCGGAGATATAAGCTACCCCGTGCCCTTCTCAGGGTATCTGAGGGGCCCATGGCTCACTTAGAAGGGGGACTCGGGCCCGAGGAGAAAGCAGGCCAGAGCTCCAAGCAGTGCGGGGGCCAGCTGCCTACGGAGGCACCTCTTTGGCCACGTGACCACAGGGAGGACAAGGGGCAGTGGGAAGGTACAGTGAGATGATGGCCAAGGTGTGGCGGGAGGGTGCAGTGGGACGACAGCCAGTCAGTGGGCACGGCAGGAAAAACTGGCCTCCCAGAGGCCCAGCTGGGCATACCGCGAGAGTCTGGTGTGGGGCCAGTGAGTCCCTCCCTGCAGGCCAGGGGTCTTACCAGGGTCCCTCCAGGGTCACACCCTCCCTCCCTGCAGGCCAGGGGTCTCTCCCAGGGTCACACTATCCCTTCCTGCAGGGCTGGGGTCCCTCCAGGGTCACATCATTCCCTCCCTGAAGGCCTGAGGTCTCTCCAGGGTCACACCATCCCTCCCTGAAGGCCCAGGTGGTCTTTCCAGAGCACACCAGGTGTGACCTCAGGAAGGCTGGAGGAAAAATGGAGTGGACACAGAGGTGGCGCTTAAGGGGCATCTGGATGATGCCAGCTGTGGGAAGCAGCCCCTTGGCAGACTGTCATTATGCACAGCTATGGGGACCTCACTCCCTCTCCCCAGGTCTCTGCATGTCCCCCTCCCCCATGTTGTGGTGCACCCTGACACCCCCTCTCTCCCCAGCTCTCTCCATGTCCCCTCCTCCATGGTGCACCCTCACCCCCCGCCCCACCTCTCTCCGTGTCCCCCTCCTCCCCCGTGGTGCATCCTCTCAGTGACCCTCCCTCCAGCTCTTGGACACGGCTCCGGTAACACAGTGCTGAACTCTGTAGACCCAGGAGAGGAGAAGGGCTGAGCTCAGCCAGGCCAGAGCCCATGCTGGGATGAAAGGCCGAGTGCACCTCCTGGGGGCCGTGGGGCAGACACCGCCCTGGGAGGAGAGGCTGCCCACGGGCCTTGCGCAGTCATGGGCCTCTTGGGGAATCCTGGTCTACAGGGAGACAGCAGCACCCAAGGGGCACGAGCTGCACTGATCCAGGGACACCGTGCAGGGCTCGGCCGGCCTTCCTGAGGGTTGTCGTTCATGGGCAGGGAGGTCCAGGCCTCAAATGCAGCAGGATTCTCTGGCACCACGCAGGGCCCTTGTCAAGTGGTCCAGAAAGGTGGTTCAGGGTCCCAGTAAGGATGGGGTCTGGGCTAAGGGCTCAGGGGAGGCCCCGGGAGCACCAAGCCTCTTGCTTGCAGGCTCTGGAGCCTGGTGCAAACCCCAGTGATGCTATCCACAGGCTCTGTGGCCTTAGGATACTTCCTTAGCCTCTGTGTGCAAAACAGGGGTGAAGTCTCATGGGTGAGCCAAAGGCCTGCGTGAGAGAAGCCAACAGTGCCTGCCTCACCAGCATTCTGTAGGGTGGCACCATCAGACAGGGCCGTCCCTGGGCCACATGTCTACCCCACAGCACCTTGAAGGCCTCTTTCCCCCTCCCTGGGTCCTCCCTTTCTCACTCCCCTTATTCCCCCTCAGGGCTGCAGGGGGTCCCTCTGCCCAGGCAAGCGGGTCGGAGTCCCTTGCACTGTGTCCCAAGCCACCAAGGCTTCAGAGCCTCCTCGTAAATGCTCAGACCGGGAGCCCCCTGTCCCCAGACCACACAGGCTAGAAGGACAGTGGAGACCGGAACCGCCCGTTGGCTGCCTGGAGCAGCCCAGTCCCATGGCGAGAGCATGATTTCGAGGTCAGACAAACCGACATCCTGGGTCCACCGTCCCCGGGAAAGACCCTTTAGACCAGGGGGGCTTCTGGTGCCCCTCCAGGGCCACCCAGAGGCAGCATGGGCCTCTATCGGCACACGTCCATCCTCGAGGACCGAAGAGCCCAAGGCCATGTCAGTGTCGCGTATAGCTCACGTAACCAACCGCGATTCAGCACCGCGTTCCGAGCAGGTGTAACCCACTTGCAGGATGCGGATGGCACCTCTCCCAGGGGGCTCAACCTTCGGAAGTTCCGGAACTCAGCTGTGTGTCGCACCACGGAAGGCAGGGCCGGCGTACATCCATAGTGGGTCCAGGCAGCTGGGTCCCAGAGCTGCTGGCATGCTGTCCAGGGTCTGCCTTGGCCAGAGGGGTCTAGCGCCCAGGGCGGTCTCCAAGCCCCGGGTGCCGGGCATCTTAAAGACTCAGGCACTTAGTGCATAAGCTTAGTAAGAAGCACCTTGGGCCTTTTTATGAATCTGTCACCAGGGATGAGGTCACAGCAGGCCCTCTTGGCAGGGACCGTCCCCAAAGCACGCTGGGGGAGGGCTGCACACGTCCCACATTCTTGGAGGGCATTCTTGGGGCGCTGCCGGCCACCTTGCACTGAGGGAGTCTGCTGGCTGCGCTCATCCAGTCCACGGGGGCCGCCCAGTGAGCGGCAAGGTAGACAGCGCTAAGGAGGAAGAAGCCCCTTCTCTGAAGTGTCTTCCCCTTGGGACAATGGCCCCAGAACATGGGTCCGTCTGCCCCGAGACCACGTTCCCACCCTGGGGCTGGCCTGCCAATCCTGAGTCGCTGCCTCAAGGGTGGTTCACACCACAGCAAGAGGGGGTCCCTGCCCCGCGGCCCCAGGGCTCACGAGTGCAAGACGGCTAGGTGTCTTGGGTCGGCTGGGGTGCAGGGGCGGGGAACACAGGGCTGTGGGACTGGGCCTTCTTTCTCCAGTGCCCGGCAGGAGAGCGCTCCCCAGGCAGGATCCACTTGGCCTGAGTTGGGGTCTCAATGCACCCACTTTCCCTGGAGTCCTATAGCTTCAGGGCCTCGGGTCAGGTTGCTCATCAGAAGAGTGCAACGGCAGCTGCCCTCCAGCTGCCCTCCGAGCTGATGGAGGGTTGGAGATGCCCTGCACCGCCTCTGCAGCAGGATACGTTGTAGTCTCAAGATGGTTTTTGACACAGCAGATCACCCACCTCCCCGCCCCAAGTCAGAAACCACCCCACCTCAGCACCCTGCTGACTACCCTGGCATTTTCCCACCACAGCTGCTGAAAGCCCGGCACTGTCCAGCACCACCATTGACTCCTCGACGTGGCCCCAGACTCCATCCTGGAGGTCCCCAGATGCCCTGTGCTGTCCTCAGAGCAATGGGGCTTCCTCCGACCGCACTGGGTCCCTGCTGCCCTGGCCTTCCTGCCTCAGTTGTTCACCCTGCCCCTGAGGCTCAGAGCCCAGGATGGGCTCAGACAGCACTTCACAGACACTTCCCCAAACTGCCCGCCCACATTCTGCAGACTCCCAGCCCCAGCCATCCGAGGGTGCGTGCCTGGCCTCTGCCCCATGGTGCTGGGACAATCCAGTCACCATTCCTGAGCCCCTGTGACATAGTGACCCAGGACCTGCTGACAGCCCACAGGCAGGACAGCAGGGAGCGTGTGTAGGTTCACCCCAGCCCAGCAGGCTGCTTTGTAGATGATTAATGTAATCGGTGACATGACAAGCACTAATTCCGTGGTGACGGCATCTGGAGCGGTCATTGGTAATCAAACACACGGCCAGCGCATCTTGCTGGGCTCCAGGGACAACCTGTGGGTTCCATCCCGGTGTGTGTTTCGGGCTTCTGGGAAAGGCGTGTGCTTTCCGGGGCATTCTACTCGCTTGCATGGGGACCTAGGCCCCTCTCCCACCCAGGGCCACTCGAGGGTGCAGCCCACAGGCTTTCTCTGCTTCTTGGTCAGCCACAGGGAATTCGACATCTCTGGGTAGAGTCACTATGCCCCAAAGAAACCCAGCCCATTCAAGGGGTTCAGCCAGCCAGGTACAGTGGTTCACGCCTATAATTCCATCACTTTGGGAGGCTGAGGCAGGAAGATCACTGAAAGCCAGGAGTTCAGCCTGAGTGACATAGTGAGATCTCGTCTCTAAAAAAAATCAGAAAGTTAGCCGGGTGTGATGGTGTGCGAGTCCCAGCTACTTGGGAGGCTGAGGCGGATCACCTGAGCCCAGGAGGTGGAGGCTGTGGTGAGCTGTGATTGTGCCACTGCACTCCAGTCTGGGCCACAGAGTGAGCCCAAATAAACAAAGGGGCCCAGCCTGCTGAAACCTTGGGAGATGGAACCCCACCTGCCCTCTCCAGGTCATGGGATGGGTGTGGCAGCTGGGGTGACCCCCTCCTGGGCTGCTGTGCCTCCATGAGTGTTTTTCTGGCTGGCCGAGTCCCGCAGGGGGGAAACTTCTTGCTGTCCCAGGCGACATCACCCCCGTGCATTGGGTGCTCCAGGGCCAGGCATCAGACATAAAGGACGAGAGAAACAGCTCGTCTTCTTCGTAAGCAAGGCGGCAGCGTGCCCGTGTTGGGAACCCACAGATTCGCCGGTAAGCGTGCACGGCCATGTGCAGCTGATGGTAGGGAGAGCTGTGCTTGGAGCCTGTGTCCCCTGGTGCTAGTCTGTGCTTGCTGTTCCTTAGGACTTGAAGTCCGAGTTGGGAATCAACCCTGATGCTGCGTGTGAGCCGTGTCTCAGAACTGTGTGCCTTTCTTCCCAAAGGCAGGTTCGTGTGCAGGATGGTGTCGGTGCCGGGATCAGCTCCCGCAGGAGGCAGGGAGGCCCCCCTCAGCCCCCAGGGACCCCTGGAGCGGAAATGGTGCCCTGGGGTTTGCCCAGTTGGGCAAGTGCGTAGGCCTTTCACTCCCCTCGTGGTGGCTGAACGGGGAGGTGTCTGGAAGGTCTGACAGTGGGTCACGTGGCTTCTGCAGCCAAGGCCACCCTGCTGGGCCACCCGGAACCAGGGACTAAGCGCTGACCTCACTCCACGGCCAGGGTCACCCTCTGCACCTGCTGCAGCCTGGGAGGGGCCCTCCTTTCCCTGAGTTTGTGAACTTCCCGTGGACAGGAGGCATGTCCCAACTGGCCATCTCTGTCCCCCTTTCGGCCCCCCGCACCCCATCCTCAGCCTCTCTTCTGTTTCTCTGACGAGGGGGAGGGCTAGGTCTTGCTGTGTCTTCTGCAGGGCAGCTCTTCCATTCGGCCCAAAAGTCCCTGTGCCAACAACCGTTGTCATCCAGAATCCTGTGTGCGCCAGGGAGACACTGACTGGGCCTCTGCTGCTGCACGTGTGTGAATGGCGGTCCTGCTGTCTTGCTAGTCAGAGGGCATCCCCTGGGGGCCAGAAGCATGGACTCCGCCCAGGACCTGTAGGAAATGCAGCGTCTCAGGCCCCTCCCCAGACCTTGAATCAGATCCCTGGGTGATGGGCTCGGCACAGCTGAAGATACGCCAGCCAAGGAGCTGCCACCGTGGGTCCTGCCATCCCTGTGGCCTCACTTCACCCACAGGCTGGAGACCCAGAGACCTGCTGGGGCCCCAAGTACAGGAATCCCCACCCCAAGCCACTCAGCTCCGTTCCTCTGCCTGTTCCCTCGAGGGCTCACCCGTGGGTGTGGGTGCTCCTTGCTGCAGCGTAGTCGCTCCCGTGTGTGTCTTCCCCGCTGGAATGTCAACCGCGCAAGGGTGGGGCCGGCCGGTCTCACCATGGTGTCCGGCATGCCCATCCCGGGCCCCCAGGATGGGCTTGAGCCAGGTGCCTGGGCCCCCTAGGGCAGTCCGGTCCGGAGGGAGGACCGGCCTGTCATGCATGAAAGGTGATTCAAAACATGGAGTCAGATTCGAGTGAGACATGCCCTGTTCCCCAGAGTTCACTCCATTGGTTTCAAAACAAGAAGGAAAGGGAGGTGCCGGCCGCAGGGAAGGAATGCAGGGAACGCGGGTCGGCACCCACCGCATGGGGCTCGGTGATGTTCTGGCTCCTCCTCGCCTGGTGGAAACAATTCATCCACCCGCAAGATGGGGTGGATCAGATGCCAGATGAAAACAGGCAACCGGAGAAAAAAGACCTTTGGGCGGCTGGGCACAGGCGGTTCCCAACCGCAATCACAACACCTGGGAGGCTGGTGCAGGAGGGTTGCTGGAGGCCGGGAAGTCAAGGCTGCAGTGAGCTCTGCTCCTCCCTCCAGCCCAGGGAACAGGAGGAGTGAGACCCTGACTCAGAAAGGGAGGGAGGGAGGAAAAGAGAGGGAGGGAGAGAGGGAGGGAGAGAGAAAAGAAGATGAAAGAAAGGTAGAATCTGAGCTTTCCAAGCCCTCTGGTGACTCTGAGGCGTGCTCAAGTTTGAGAGATGGCGTGGAGAAAGTAAATCTTTTTTTGACTGTTGAATAATTAACTTTTACAGAAAATTAAGAAGATTAAGGCAGCAGTAATTCTGCCACTCAGAAATAACTCTAATATCATTCATATGTTAGTGCATCTTGCTACCTTTTTAAAGCATATGTATAATGTCTTTTTCTTTACAAAATTGAGAGTCTTCTGGGCAGTATACACTTTCATCACTTAACATTTGACCCGTGAGCACTTCCTAACCCTAACCCTAGAAAGCCCCACCATCACGGATGCGTGCCATTTTCTCATGCTGATGTACCGTCATGGCTGTGCATTTGGGTGGTTCCCTGACTCCCCTAATATAAAGGCACCAGAAACTTCAATTATTTTCTTAGAATAAAATGCTAAAAGAGGCCGAGCTCAGTGGCTCAGCCTGTCATTCCAACACTTTGGGAGGTTGAGGTGAGTGTATTGCCTGAGCTCGTGGGTTCGAGACCAGCCTGGGCAACTTGGCGAGACCTCGTCTCTACAACAAATCAAAAATTAGCCAGGTGTGGTAGTACATGCCTGTGGTTCCAGCTACTTGGAAGGCTGAGGCAGAAGGATCCCCGGAGCCCAGCAGGTGGATGCTGGGGTGGCCGTGAGTGTGCCACTGGACTCCAACTCAAAAAAAAAAAAAATGCTAGAAGAACAAGTTTGAAGACTAAATGTTTTCGACTTCTTAGTGAACTATTTTTATCAAAAAAGTTTTAAAGCACATGTACGTGTTTCTAACACATACGGCAAAAAATCTTTAAGACGTTAACCCTATAAAAAGGGCTTCCCTGGCCTAGAAGAAAGGTCTGCTCATGGTGGCACAGGGGAGGGACAGGAAGTGACCGCTGGCCAGCATGGGACAGCACTGACCAGCAGCCAGCCTACTGTGAGGAAGAGGCTGAACTGTCTGAGGAGTGACAGTGCTCATGTGACGGTTTCAAGATATCTTTTTTTGCGACTCATCAATTTCACGAAACTTTTTAAAGAGTCAGAATAGCTTGGGCTGCCTGGTGGGGCATGTGGCAAGAGGGTGTTCCTGTCCCCTCTTCTGGAAGGAACAGGAACGGGAAGCGCCTTTCGAGAGCAGCTTGGTGTGTTCTGCTGAAGACTTGAGTGGCACGTGCAGTGCCGCCAGGGCTCATCCCAGAGTGACATTCTGTGGGGTGGAAGGCGTGCTGTGTCATACGGTGAGAAGTGCCCACTCTGATGGTAGGCGTAGGAGGGCCCCGACACTCCTACACGAGGGCTTTGCTTGTATTCACTTACTGAATCTGCACCACCCTCCAGCGAGGGGTGTTTATTATCTCCACTGTACAGATGAGAAAATGAGGCCGGAGAGGTCGAGTAACTTGTGTACGGTCGCAGCGCATTGCTGTGTGACTGAGCTACGGATTTGAATCCGTGAATAGACAATACATTGTATTAAACAAATCGGACACACTCTACCCATCACAGCACAACACATTTCCACGACAGTAAAAGACTTTGCTGAACTCTTAACAGCCGCAAGCGGTTTCATTGTATAAATGTACAGTCTCATACTTTATTTAACCAGTATTTTTTGTGTGGACATCTAAGGGTTCCCACAACATAGCAATACTGAGATGAACGTCGCGTCACAGGGCCACTGGGCACACTTAGCCATCGGGGTCAGCAGCGGGAAGCCATGCTACGGCTCATGGGAGCGGAGATCCTGGCTGTAGGGTCCTGAGCTCACCGGCCTGCCGAGAATGTGTTTGTTTTCTTTTTCTTCTGACGGGCCACGCCTCAGTTTCACATCTATGCCTACAGACGTGTGGGCATAGATGTGGGTAGAGATACTGGGATGCATTGATGTTGTGGTTCCTGACTTGAGAGCATGGTCTCTGGTAATGGACAAGCAGGAGCCCTGCCCACTATGAGGGCCCACCCATAAAGAGGCTCCGCCCATCGGCAGGCCTGCCTCAGCTCACTACTGCCTGCTCCTACTGAATCACTCCACCCCACCACACCCTGCTCCCGCCTCTCCCCGCACTGGGTCCTGCCTTCCTTGCCCTGCTTGCCTGAACAGTTGACGCAGGGCCAGCACAGTCCTGGGGACGGGCTCACTTCATATCACCAAGTGTTGAGAAAAGGGAAAAAATGCCGTCTCAAGACTCTTTGAAAGTTTCCTGTATCGACTTTTAAATTCCGTCCAGTTCACAAATATTCTATGAATTCACGCCACTCCTTGGAAAAAATGATAGTGTAAGAGCCAGGCCCCGCGGACACTCTCCCCAGCCCAAAGATTCTGTTTTGCCTGCGTGGGAATGACGACGATTTGTGGAACTCGGCTGGCTTTTCATCCCGTCTCAAATCAACAGACGTCCCTTGAGCCCCGTTCTAGGGTCTGTGAGAGGGCCTGGGACACAGCCTGAGCCAGGCATGGCCTTGGCCTTGCGGTGGGTAGCAGGGGGCACAGACAGACCCAGAAACCCCAGGCAGGCTCAGCGGAAAGGGGTACAAAGAGGGGGACATCTCCACTGCCGAGGCCCTGCAGCTGGTGGAGGGCATCCGGCAGCCCGAGACTGCTCTGCTCCCGAACAGTCCAGGCCGTCCTTGGTGGCTAGAGAGTCGCCCTGCGAGACCCACGACTGCTCGTTGACAGGGTCTGTCCCCTAGCAGGGTAGCAAGCCCAGTCCCTTCCACCCGAGCCCTTCCGCTTGCTGGCAGCTGTGAGATGCCGCCCACTCTCCCCAGGACACGGGTCCCCACCTCCCATCAAGCACAGGCTCTCGTGATGGTGGGCATCAGTGGCTCAGGCCCCCAGGCCTGGGCAGGAGGACCCTCGATGTGGCCGGATTGGGCGACTCCCCTCAGTGCCCTGGGGAGGCGGGCACGCATGAGGCTGCTCTAGGGAGGCCAGTGACGGGGAACCTGCGAACTCCAGCGGCAGTGATTAGGAACCGTCATTAATCACCTGCCGCAGACAGCGGCCTGGCTGACTGTTCCAGGCCACCGCTGTGTTATCAGCCTCTAAACGAGCCTTCCCCTACTCGCTAATTGGGTAATGAGTTCCCTGAAGACCCGGCCCCTCGGGCGCGCGTGGGCTGGATAGGAGTTGTGCAGAGGAGAGGCTTCGGGAGCCAGGAGAGGGGCGGGAGCTAGCAGAGCCAGAAGGACCCAGGAAGACACAGGCGTCCTGCCCAGTGCTGCCACCCGGCCGGCCTGTGGTGAGGGGCTGCAACACGGCTCCCAGGCTGCAAAATGCACAGGCAAGACGGTCAGCCATGGTGGGAAGCGAGGACCGCTCCTGGTCATCAGGCCCACAGCACCGCATGGAGATAGAGACCGCCAGGAGGAAATGCGGGCCCTTGGCTGCTGCCCCTGCCCACCTGCCCGCGGGGCCAGGCTGAGGGGCCGCCTCCCCTCCCTCCTCAGCCTCCATGCTGCTAAGTGGGGAATCGCCCAGCCTGCCGCTCTATGTGGACCGGGTGGTCTGTGGCCTCCAGCCCTGTAGGTTTCTCCGAGGACCAGCCTGGCCACTGAGCAAGCCCTGGAGCATCCAGAGCCAGGAGCCAGGTGCGCTGAGCCTGGACCCAGAGAGGCATGTGGGGACGGCCGCCGGGCGAGCACCTGCGCCATCCACACAGAAGGCGCCGCTGTGTCCTCAGAGTCCAGCCCTCGCCTTCTTAGGGAAGTCCTGTGTTCACAGCCACTGGGTCAGGGGCGCACTTCCCCACCCTGCCCCCTCCTCCCTGCAGCCTTGCCCCCTGCCTCCCCGGCAGCCTGGTCTCCAGTGCTTCCCTTATCTGACCCTGCTGATCCCCCACTGGCCTTTCAGCCCTTTCCCGGGTCTTGAAAGTGCTGCTGCCCGTGCCTGGCCCACCTGGAGCCACTGTGGGCAAGCCCTGCGCCCTGAGCCTCGGTTTCCTCAGCTGTCAAATGGGGCAGTTGGCATGAGTGAGCCTTGGCTCTACCTGGCAGCCACCCCCAGGGAGAAGGACGCTGTGCGGGCTCTCATGTGGGTGCATCCCCCAGCATCCACTCGGCTCCTTGCCTCCACTGTCCCCACTGTCTCCACCATCTCCACCATCGCCATCTCCATCCTCCAGTCCCCAAGGACTCTGGGAGGCACAGGGACCTCCAGGAATCTGCCTCCAGCCCAGTGTGTGTCCTACTGCCTCTGCCCTTCCCTGGCGGAGTCTGGCCCTCCTCCCTCTCCCCTTGCCCCACTTCCTT
>NW_006998481.1:82483-95091 GCF_000164805.1 Carlito syrichta | reverse complement strand
TCTCCTCTCCCTCCTCCCCCCCACCCCTTTGGTAAACTTTGCATACTGATTACTAAACCTCCCACATTTCCTGGTTCACCCAGACTCTTCTCCAATGGTGCCACCTTAATCCTCATAAAGGACACTCTGGGCAGGCTGGGCTTACTGCCCTCTCCTCCCTCAACCCTGCCTATCCCCCTCAGACCCCTCCCGGGTTCCTCCTGTCCCCAGGATGACTTTATTCCAAGTCCATGGGGCTCTGCCTGGAGCCAGCTGCCATGTTCCCAGGCATGGGGTTGTGATTCAGCAGCTTTATTATAATTTATATGACTGACTGTAATTGGTGACAGTTAGGCTCCTGTGTCTACAGTGTACTTGATGGGCCTAACACATGGTCGACGCTATGGACCCATCACCATAACCCCATCGAAACAAACCCACCCCCACGCTGCTTCACTGACTGGGATAGTGCAGACACCTTTCTCCTCTGGGACATGAGTTTCTCCATGTCCTAAGCCTGGGGCAGTGCCGATGTCCTGGTCCTCTGTCTTAAAGCCTGCCACAGATGTAGCTGGACAATTAAATTGTCCATCCAATCACGGAGAGGGCTTTGATATGAGTCTGCAAGCCACTGATTTACCGTGGTCTCTGTGCAGTCCAACCTCCCTGCCAATGTTAATCCGGATTGGCAGCCACTCTGTAACACCAGCATCACCACCTCAGCTCTACCTCGGGTCACCAGGCATTCGATTCTCCTAAGGAGTGCGCAGCTTAGATCCCTTGCATGCATGGTTCACAGTAGGGATTGCATGCTCCTGTGAGAACCTGATGCCACCCGGATCTGACAGAGGCGGAACTTGGACAGTGATACCAGTGGTGGGGAGTGGCTGTAAACACAGAGGAAGCTTCACTCACTCACCCACCGCTCACCTCCTGCTGCGTAGCCCAGCTCCTCACAGGCCACGGACTGGTACCAGGCCATGGCCCAGGGCTTGGGGATCCCCATTTTAAAATAAGCATTTCGACCAGGCATGGCTCAGGCCATCAGAGCAGTTCAGGCCTGGAGAGGAGTGGCACTCGGGCCTGCCTTCCTGCCTGCCCCAGTCAGTGGCTACTGGAAGGCCCACGGCGGCAGGAGAATCAAGGCTGCCCCGTGTCCCAAGCCCCATTCTTCCCAAGTCAGGTACAGCAGGGCCACACAGGAAGGCGTGTCTTCAAGGAGGGACAGGAAGGGAGGGGCCAGGGCGCAACCTTTGCACACACTCTGGATGGGGTGTGGGCCTGGGGTCTGCTGCCCCATGGCACTCATCTCCTGTAAAGCTGCAGACACCTATGTTTCTGATGGAAGCATGGTGGGTGTTGCCTCAGCAGAGGTCGGGGCTGCAGACCCAGAGCTGGATGTGGCCTCTCTTAAATAAGGCCCTTGCCCGGCCACTGCTTCAGGCTGGTGGCCCAGCCTGGGCAGCACTGCAGGTGTGTCCTGGTACTGTGCCACAGGCCGTAGCCTGCCAGACCAACTCCCTTAGGGAGTGGACAGGCCAGGAGCCCCAGAGTGCTGCCTGATCACCTGCTTGGGGGCACCCAGGTCCCGCTTACTGGCTTCTCTGCATCCTCATAGCACAGAAGGGAACGGGCATTTTCCACAACAGCTGATAGTTACCAAACCCTTCCTGTGTCTTCGCACACCAAGCTCGGGCTGGAATCTTAAATATAGGTACATATTTACATAGATGTATAGGTCTTTATTGAGATATATACATATAGTTCACATATCGTGCAGTTCACTCGTTGAAAGTATACAATTCAGTCAGGCATAGTGGCCCACATCTGTAAGCCCAGCACTTTGGGAGGCCGAGGTGGGAGGACAGCTTCAGCCTAGGAGTTCGAGACTAGTCTGGGCAACATAGCCGTCTCTTAAAAAAAATGAGCCAGCCATGGTGGTGTGTGCCTGTAGTCCCAGCTACTTGGGAGGCTGAAGCAGGAGGATCACCTGCAGGATCATGCCACTGCACTCCAGCCTTGGGCCACAGAGACCCTGACTCAAAAAAAAAAAAAAAGCGTGCAATTCAGAGGTTTGAGTGTATTCCCAGAGCTGCATAACCTTGGCACAGGCCTTTTCAGAGCACGTCCATCCCCATCTCAGCAGGTGCTTGCCACACCCCCCGACCAGTCCCCAGACCTGGAAACCACGAACTCTGTCTCGCAGGCTGGCCTCTTCCAGACAGCTCCTAAAAATGGAGCCGTGCACAATGTGGTCCTTGAGGCCTGGCCGCTGTCACTCAGCATGACATGCCCCGAGCTCACGCTATTGTCACGTGTGCCAGGGACAGGTACTGTTCCACGAGGCGGACCAGCCACATTCTGTTTGTGCACTCATCCTCAGGTGACAGACACTTGGTTGTCTCCACTTTGGGCTCTTATGAATGGTGCCACTCTGACACTGGCGTGCAGGTTTTGTGTGGACGTGTGTTTTCGTGTCTCTTGCCACATACCTGGGAGTGATCGCTTGGTCACAGGATAATAACTCAACCTTACTTATGTTTTTACCACACCTCCCGACTTACCAAAGCAGCTGGCATTATCCCAGAAAGGCACAGGCATTGTCCGAGACCACAGAGCAAGTGGGTGGCTGGGCAGGATTCGAACCCTTGCTGTGTGACCATCTTCTGCACTACCCCCCCCTACCTTGTGCTGCTCCAGTCGGAATCTCCTGGACCTTTGAGGGCTGATCACAGCGCATCCCTCTACCCTTTCTCCTCAGCTCCAGAATCCAGAATTCTCTGGTCTTTGCCAGAGTCCCGGCTGCTGGTGCTGTTGTATTGCTGGAATCTCTGTCCTCCTGGCATGGCTCCACTTCCCTCCCTGGGCGTGTGCGTTTCCAACCCTTGTGTGGCCTTGTCTGTGGTCCACTCAGCTCCTGTGACTTCCCTCCATGGCACAGACACACAGCCAGGTCTTCCTCATCTTATATTAGCCCTGCCTGCCCCCTTCTTTATAAACGGACCCAGCTGAACTGAATTCTGATAAAATTTAAAACCAAGCAGTGGTGGTGAGAATCCTAGCTCCCTCCCGCAAGGGCCGGCTCTCCGCCAACATGCACCCGACTGGGTGATGTCTGCCTCCTAGGGAGGGTGGCTGACAGGCCTGTGAGGGATAGAGATAAGCGTGGCCATGGTCGTGCCCTCGGCCTGTTCCCCTCCTGCCTTGGCCTCCACCCTGAGCCGCCGCTCTTCTTGGATGTAAACCTCTATCTAGGCAGCCTCACCCCATTTCCTGGTCTTGAAACCATTCTCTTTCTGGTATGGGTGAAATGGTTCCCACACATCCCTCTCGCTGAGCAAGCCCTGCTTTCTCCAGGAAGTGGGGGAGTCCCTCTTCCGGGAAGCGGAGGTAGTGGTTCTAGCCAGCAACTGACTAGCTAGGGTGGCTGTGCCTTGGTGACTCCATGGTGAGGTGACAATGGCTAGGATGATTTTCAGTGCTTCTGTGTCAGCAGCTTTTTTTTTTAGAAGTTGGTTTTGAAAGCCTGTTTTTAAAGATTAATCTTGATTTTTTTTTCTTTTTTCAAAATAAAGACGACACGTTGACATGCTGACCTAGCTGAGGAGGCCCTCCTAGTGTTCTGGTGTCAGACACGTGCCCAGAAGGCCGCTTGTGACCTGGGACCTCCACGGCCAGGTCTGGCAGGAGCTGTGTCGGGTCACCTAGGGCTCAGCTGACTTCAGACTGAGAGACCAGCTGGGCAGCTGCACATTCGTGCTGAGCCCAGACCTGTACTATGTACCACCCTGGGCGACGGCAGCTGGGTGACGTCTCATGAGGGCTCTGCCTTTCTGCCTCCGTGTCCTCGTCTGTGTCTGGGCATCCTAGTGTCTACCTGATGGGGTTGCTGTGAGCGTTCAGTGAAGTGAGGTATGTGTAAGCTGCTTAGAACAGTGCATGGTGTAGATGGCTGTGGGGTAGCAGCCGCTTGGAAACGAGAAGCCCCGGGAGCTCCGGAGATGCGGGGGTCAGGCAGAGAGGGGCTGGGAGCGTGGGAAGAGTGTGGACGTCAGCTGCCATGGCAGCGACTTCAAGCCGCCGGTTTCACTCTGATGTGGTGATGTGTTGGATGTAAGAGTTGGCTTACATGACCTGTGTTGTTGAAGTTAAGCGTACCTGCATATTCCACGATGGAAGCGTGGCTCCTGGAACACGTGAATCCTGCCTGGGTGCGCATTCCATTTCCTTTGGTGAGGGCTGGTCCGGTTAAGCAAAAGAAGCAGAGCCTCAGTCCAAGGGTGCCCCAGGGCAGAGGTGGGCCATGGTGGGGAACACAGGTCATAGGAGGCCGGGGCGGGAGGGAGAGAGCTGGGTTCCCATAAGGAGGGAGGGGGAGAGGCGGGGCCTGGGCTGGCCTGGGGGTTGGCCCCCCCCCCACCGCAGCAAGGAAGAGGCTGGAGGGCCAAGGACGAGGCCACACGCAGTGGCATGGTGACAGACCAGGACATCCCAGGACCCACCTTCCCATCCTGGCTGGGACACGCGGTTCCAGTACCCTAATCCCCAGGCAGGGCCCTCTCTTTCAGGTTCCTACAGGAATCTGAGACCCACTTCCAGGGCTCACTCCCTTCCTGGGCTGGCTTGATTTGCGACCTTGTTTTCCAAAGGCAAGCCTGCCTCCCCTCCCCCGTCCCCAGGGGCCAGCTTCAGCTGCCATTACCAAACGCTGTGACAAGCAGCGCGGCCCCCTTATTAAAATAATGTAATGTCTAACTAAAATAGAAACCCCAGATAACAGTTTTTGATGTTTTAATGACTGGGCTCATTAGACAGACTTCCCACTTAAAGTGTCTGTCTAGCAATTAAGGCTAAAAAAATCATAAATGATGACCACACCTTTCGTGGCTTAATGGTTACTCCGAAGGCTGGTCTTATTATCTCGGCGATCCAGTCTGTGATAAAAAGGAATTTAAGATACTCTCCCAAGATTTATGTCCCCATTAGCAAGCTGGAGGAGGAAGGTTAAGAGTACTCTTAAGGTCAGAGCTGGAAAGAGAGCGGGTGAATAATAAGCAGCCTAGAAGGTCCCTCCGCAGAACCGGCCTCCTCCTCACCCACGGGGGTCCTGCGCACCAGGGACTTCACTCCGGCCTGTCACGGGAAGTCTGTGGATCGTTACTCCAAGTGACCTCAAGCAGTTTATTTAGTTAATTGTCAAGCGGGCAGGCTGGGCTGGAGAGTTGCCTACTTCCGCGTAAATTATTTCCAATTCGAATCTGCTGACGATACAGGAAAGTGGAGGCGGGGGCCCTTGAGGAGAAGAGCCCGGGAGGAGGCATCCAGCTCCCCCAGACCACGTGGAGGGAGGAGGAAGGCAGGGAACCACTGCTACCAGACTGATGGGGCCTGGGACTCCAGCAGCAGACTGAAGGAGACGCAGCCGCTTTAAAGGGAACTGGCTCCGGAACACGTGGGAGGGGACACTGGGAGCCATTAGATTCAGCTCATGTGATGAGTGGGATCTGGACAACGGAGGCCCCCCGAGGGGCCTCTGTCCCTGCCTGCTGGTGGCAGTCAGCCTCCTTGCCCAGGTCAGGCAGAGCCAGTGGGCGCAGCCCCAGCCCCTCCCACCCCTCCCACCGCAGCCCACAGGAGCGGGTGGTGGGCTGCTCCCTGCCAGGGATTCTGCCGTCAGGACACACACGTAGTTACCACACCTGCGGCCCTCAGTGCGCCCTGCAGCCTCTCCCGACCGCCTGGTGGAGCAGGTGGGCCTGGGGGTTGTCAAAGGCTGCTGCGGGGAGGAGCCGGGTGGTTGCCAAGTTTCCTCCAGAGCCAGGGTGAGCGTGAAGCCGCTTCAGGGCGGTTGCAGGTGCCTCCTGGGCTGGCATCCACAGGGTGGAGACCCCGGGAAGCGGGCGGCCAGGCAGGCGTCGGGGTGCCCTTTCGGGACTCTCCGCGCTGGCCCAGGGTGCAGGAGCATCCTTCCGTGCCGGGCGAGCGCTCGGACTCACTGCGGGAGATGAGGCGACACGCTTCACGCTTTTCCTGGGGGACACGGCTGCCCTTTCAAGCCGCTCGCCGGACTCAGCAGATGCTTCACGCCCGCCCTCTGCCTGGCCGCAGACCAACAGGCCCGGCCGCGAAGCCTGTCTCCTGCTGCGGCCACCGAGGCCGTCGTGGGGAAGCAGGCCACTGTGGACGTGGCCAGGGTCAGCGCCCGTCCAGGGCTCACGTGGAAGGCGTGTCGGCGGCGAGCGCGGGAAGGGCCAGGGCCAGACACGGAAGCGCGGCGCGGCCAGCTCAGGCTTCCCGCCTCCGGGCTCCGTCTCCAACCCCTTGCCTTCTTTCTCCGCCTGCGAGGCTGCAAGATGGCACAGCGGCGCCGACCCGGCGACCTCCCCCGTCGAGCTCAGCAGGGAAGAGAGCCCCTCGCGGCGGCCCGGCCCGGGGAGACCCAGCCTTAGCCTTACCTCTGGCTGAGCCTGATTGGCTGTCTTGTGTCACACGACGGGCCCTGCAGCCAATCCCGGTAGCCAGAGGGTGGGCCTCGCCCATTGGTTAGTGCCCGGTCACGTGCTTCGTTCCTGGGGCCAAGTGCCCCTCGACGGCTGGAGAAGGACCGGGGCGCTTCTGGGCACGTCCTTCTCCCTGGCAGGGCATCTGCACGGAGGACAGTCCCTGGGACTCGTCTTCCCCCAAACCGGCAACCGAGGCAGCCACCGTGGAATAGTTGGGATTTTTGCGTGTCCGTGAGAGGTCTGCACAACTCGGGGTGTGCCTTGGAGCCAAGGTCCACAAAGGACTCCGAGCTGTGGCGGAAAGGAGGGCCTGGGCTCTGGAAAGAGCTCAGCGGCAGGGCCAGGCCTGGAGGCTGAGGCCCTCGAGCCGTCTGGCTCTTCCCCGAGCGCCCGGCAGAGAAGCCCCAAGGCCCAGCTGCTGACTTCGACTTAGTTCGGGGTCCCTCTTTGTGGATCCGTCCAGGGCCGCCGAAAGAACAGCGTAAAGAACGGTTTGCAAGGCCCGAGCCAGCCTGGTACAGCGAGGCCAAAAGGGCAGCCGAACGAGTGTTGGGCCCGGCCCTGGAGGCTGCCTGGCTCCCTCACACCTGCAGCAAGTTTTGTCCAGAGCTGTTGGTGCTGGCCCACGGGATGGAATCTCCCTTCCACCTTCTCCCATGGCATGTTTCTCCTCTCCCATCTCAGGTGTTGGGCTAGCCCATGGTGTGGGGGTTTGTTTGTTTTGCCACCGATTTTTAGCCTGTCTGCTTGCTTGGTTGTCCCGGCTGTGGTTGTCAGGTGGAGGGTATGGAGGCCTGAGGGAGACTGCTGTGGTTCCCTGTGACTGCTGTGGAGAGGCTGGTGGCCATTTGCACTGTGTGGTGAAGACGGGTTGCAGGCAGAGAAGGCCGGCTCCAGCTGGGGTCAGCTGCAGACGCCGCCATTCCGAGGATGTAGGGTGTCTGTCGAGGGTCTTAAAAGCAGGACGTGCACGACAGCCGGGCCTCATGAGAGACTGGAACCCTGAAAGTCATGGGCGGCCATGGCCAGCAGATGGGTTCCTTCATCACTTCATCACTGGAGGAACCCCGTGGGGGGGGGTGCTCAGGAAAAGTGATATTCACAGCTGGACAGACACCACCAGGAGCCCGTCCCTCCTCACCTGCTGGTCACGCCATGAGAGGCGACGTGGTGACACTACAGGACAGGAGCAAAGATGCAGAAATGAAGAAAACTCTGACACCCCTGAGGGCTCGCCGTCCTGGCTGGCTGGGGTGACCAGTCCAACCCAGGCTCTTACCCTGTTTGAGATGCCTCCCAGCGGGGTGGGACCACTGCCTGAAGCATCCCCCGATCTTAACCCGCTCCCCTCAAGCCCCATGTGAGCGGCCACGCATCTTCATGAGCTTCATGATCATGTGAGAGTCCCACGCTCAGCCGCAGGTGTCTGGCCCAGTCCTTCCCCGACACCCGGGCCGTTGCCTGGCAACAGCATGGCGCCCCTGCGGCAGCCTCATCCCGCCGGCCCCTGCCCTCTCGCTGCTGTGTCCTTGTCAGACGCTGTCACATCCTGGTAATTATTTTAAAAGAAAAGGAAAATATAATGGCAGAGTCATGCCGGAGCACAGGATGCTGTCCACAGCCACCCTGATGTCACCAGGGCCCATTCCCTCTGAGCACCCAGAGGCGCAGCACCAATCCCAGATCTGCACTCTGGGCATGTCAGTCGTTGGTGAAAGTCACAGCTCAGCTCGCACCCTGCCGGAAGGGCCTGGCCCGTGAGTCCCTCTCCCTCCTGCTTGCCTCCACACTCGCTCCTGAAATCCAGCGTGCCGGTTCTGCCCGGTTTTCCATCAGTTGCCTGCAGAGGCCACGTGCTCCTTTTTCCTGCTAGAAGAATGTCACTGTGCTTACCTGCCCAAATGGAAGGAAACTTCCATGGAGGGCATTCATAGAGCCAGGGGCCTGATCTCCCAGGAAAGGCAGAGTGGCAGGTGCCATAGGACAGTTGTGAAACTTTCTTGAAGAAAGGGCAACTTTGAGGAGAGGCTGGTGACCGCTGCAGCCGCCTCATTGCCAGTACCTGGTTAAACCATGGCCTCCAAGGGCTCCCGACTTCCTGTGAGATGACCAGCTGGCTGTCAGTTCACAGGCCGGGGGGGCGTCCCGGACCATCTGGATGTAGGGGAAGAAGGTGGGTGATGCCACCCGTCCCTCAGCTGTGGCTGCAGGAGGAACTTCAGGGGAGACTGGACACTGCTTGCTCCTCGCCCGGCGACCCTGCACAGCCATTCCTGCCTGGGACTCAGCCCCTGGCCTTCTCCTGCTCTGTCCACTGCCCTCTGGCTTGTGGAGATGCAGGCCTGCGAGCCTTGCAGACCTCTGTCCAGCGCCATGTGACACAACAGCACCACACTCGCCACCAGACTGCCTCATGGTGGCCCTGGGAGTTCAGTGACTCCCTGTTTTCCCCAGACCTGAGAATGTGTCCAGGCCCTTGTGCTCAGTGTTGGGGGGCCCCGAGGCCATCTGCGGTGCCACCACCCACATGAGCTCCCCCATCTCGGTCGTCACTGACATGGCCGAGCCCTGAGGCTGGACACCAGGAGGCACGGAGGCTGTCACCCGAGTTGCCCCTGCAGCCAGGTTGCAGACATGGCTGCTTCTGGGAAGGAGAAGCCGTGGTCACGTCCCCCTGAAGCCCCGTGAGATGAGAGTCGGCATTCAGAGCCCCAGATGTGGACGGGCAGCTCCATGCCTCTGAGGTTAAGGCGTGGGGACTCACCCCGAGGCATCCAGCCCGTGGGAGCCAAAGTGCAGTCCCTTCGGTGCTAGCTGGGTGCTGCCTCCCTGACTGAGCCCCGATCTTGGCCATCACTGACATGACTAAACATGAACAGAACACAAGGGGGCCTAAGTTTCCCACGTCACAATAAGAGGAGTGACCCAGAAACACCTTGCCGGGCTGAGACACACCGCGGTGTGGTAGGTGATGCCGTGACGGCTGCTCATGTCCACCATCTTCCAGAGCTGTGCCAGCTTGAGCCCCTCCCGCATCCCTCCTTCCTTCCAGAATGTTCCGTGTTAATGAAACACATGTGGCTGGGAGTGGGTGTCGCCCAGAAAGGGGCTGCAGGCAAGGTGCTGTGAAACTCTCAGCTCTGAGAACGCAGGGGGTCTTGAAGGAGCACACCCTGCGTGGCCAGGATGCCCCACTAGCTCGGGTTTATTTCTTAAGAATTCTGCTTTTAGGGGAAAAGCAGATAAGGAGGAGGAGAAAGCCTCTCCTCAGGACTTCTGTGTCCAGCCATTTCCAAGGTCTGCCTGCACTGTGACATCCTTTTTTGTGGTCATGTCCCCTTGAAGCCCCGCAGGATGAGAGCCAGCATTCAGAGCCCCAGAAATGGACCGCCAGCTCGATGCCCCTGAGGCTGAGGTGCAGGAACGCGCCCCAAGGGAGCCCATGGGAGTCAAAATACAGTCCCTTTGGTGTTGGCCAAAGCCGCCACCCCGACGCAAGCCCCCATGTGAGCCCCGATCTCAGCCATCACTGATGTGGCTGTATGTGGACTGAACACACGAGGGGGCCCTGCCAGTGACATCGCTGTCCAGGCGGCCAGGACCCCGGTGCTCCCCAAGCTGGGGCCATCTGACTTCGGGACAGTTGTGGCACAGTGACCAGAGTCAAGTGCATGGTCATTCAGATTCGCCACCCTGGGGCTTGGGTATCATCAGCAAGAAGCCTGGTAATCCTGACAAACCTGCAAACGTATGAAAGCCACGGTGCAGCCTGTGTGGCCCCTGCCAGGCCCCTCGGCCTTCCCAGCTGGCTGGCCCCTCTCTGGCTTAGAGCCCCTGCATCTACTCAGAACGAGGCTCTGTGCATGGCTGTTCCTCAGGGTGGCCGAGAGGTCAGCCTTAGACGAGGCGGCCACTGACGCAGCAGGATCGGGGCACCAGGAGGACAAACTTCCCGCTCCAGCCCCAGATGCCCATCTTCCTCGCCGAGCCATGGACATGTCTTCCGTTCTGCTCTGAGTCATTCAGTGGGGATGCTGGGTGTCGGGAGGGCTGGGCCAGCTTGGCCTGCCCTCAGATGCCCCGAGACACCCTCAGGCTTCTCTCCTGTGCTGCCTCCTGGGGCTAGCCTGCCTGCACCCTTGCTGGTGGCTTCTGACCAGGCTTGGCAGGAGGACAGGAGCAAGGGAGAGGCCAGACCCTGCACCCCCAAACCTGGCCCCTCTGCCATGACTGCTGCCTGTGGTCCCGGCTCCCACTGAGGCTCTGGCAGGAAGCCCAGAGTCGGTGCTCCGTTCGTGCAATCTCCCCTGGACGCTCTAGCGACTTCCGCCGTGGGCTTCCTCCTCCGGGTGCCCACATCAGATTCTCTCTCAAATCAGCTGGTCCTGATGGCCCCTGACCCTGCAGGGTCTCTGCTGAAATGCAGACCCCTATGTGTCCCCGATACAGGTGTCCTCTGACATTCCCTGGCGAACCAAGCCCAGCAGGCAACCCAGCCAGCCCCTGCCTACCTCATGGTACCCACGGTTAGTGGCTCAGCCAGAAGCCAGCCATGACCAGGGCGCAGAATGATCCGTGTAGCTTCTGTGGCTGAGCGTGTGCAAGTGTTCGTATCTTTACTGTCTCCTGGGGGATCCGGGCCGTCCTCTGCATGTGGGCCCAGAGGTCGGGTCCCCCGCGCCCTCCTGGCATAACTGCCCCGGGAGGCCTCTCCTGCAGTGTCTGAAACGGAGGTGTTCACGTGTTCACGCGCTGAAGGACGGGTGCATCAGCGGGGGTGTGGTGTGCCCAGTCCTTCCAGGCTTCCGGTGGTTTCCAGGCTCCTGTCAATACAGCCACAGCCAGTTTAGGAGCAGGTTTGAGCGACTGGCCTGAGTCAGCCGGCCTGGTTTGCACGAAGACCTCGGCTCTGATCTCACCAGTTGTCACTGGATTTGAGTTGTGAAACAACATGACCAGTACGACTGGCACAAGCCGGGTGAGCCCAGCACCGCTGCTCCTTCCCGGGCACGCAGCTCCAGGGTGGGTGCTGGGCCCGCCGGAGTGAGGCTGGGGCCTCCTCGGCTCGGGCTACGCTCCGTGGGTTTGCCCAGGGGCTGGAGAGGGGCTGACAGATGTCATGAGCTGAGGAGGCAGAGCAGTCCTTTTCCTGCGGCCCCCGCCAGGGACATGTGGTGGGGGGAGTGCACCCCCATGAGGACCAAACGCTGGGCGGATTGGGTGGGCGTTCGGGCTTACATTCCATGTGTCCGGGATTCTCGGATGACTTCTGCCAGGATTGTGGGACTGATATCCATGCCCGACTTCTCTGCCAGGGGTGCTTCTTCCTGTGTCCTGTCTCTCTGCTGCCTGAGCTGGGACTGGAGGTGCTGGGTGCAGGGAGCCGCTGTCCCCATGTGCCTACTTCAAGCACTGGCCTCTGTCCCGTTGCTGTGTGGCCTGAGGGACCGCTGGGCAGTGATCGGGTGATGCCTTTCTAGAGGACCCACCGTGGGCAAGAAGGCAGTGTTTCCTGCATAAACAAAGAGCACAACATGGAAAGACCACCGGGGTCTTGAAGGGGGGTTAGATCCCCCAGCCTGACTAGATCCTGCAGTCACTGAGTGGCCTGGACTTCCTCACTGGCTAAGCATGTCCCTCCCCTACACAGCAGGGCGTGAGCCAGGCAGTCCAGAGACACGTGTCCTCTCCTGCAGCCAGAGTGCCTAAGCTCTGGTGCATGGCTACCGCCCCGGAAGTGCTCACAGTCAAGGACTGCCTGGAACAACCAGGCCTAGGGCTGCCTGGACTACAGAGTCTAAACCTGCCCTGGGACAGCAGGGAGGGTCTGGAGCTGCCTGGGACACAGCGGGGTCCTGAGCTGTCCTGTACAGCAGCTTCTAGAGCGCCCATTACGACAGCCGTGCTGAGGCCGGTTCTCAGGATGCTCCCAGGCTCCCAGGCTCCCAGCCACGCCTGCCCCTGTTCTCACACTGGCATGTCATCTTCTACCCGTCTTGGAAAAGGAAGGAGCGGCTTTGGAGAACAGGAAGGGAGAATCAAGCGAATGGGGAAAAGGCAGCAGTCCTTTCCCTCCCTCCTCACGCCCTTTTCCCCACACCCACCTGCCCGCCACGCCCTCCCTCT
>NW_006998481.1:57184-82265 GCF_000164805.1 Carlito syrichta | reverse complement strand
CAGGATGGAGCCCGGGCCCCTGGAAAGCAAGGACTATGTCTTGGCACCTGTTCGCCCAGCAGAGGACCAGACGCCCGCAGGCCTTGAGTTCAGCTAGTGACTTGATGAAGACAACCTGCATATGGCCCTGATAAGAGGTCGTGGTGCTCCCGAACTCAGTGATTTCCTGCGGCTGAAGGGTAGGCGTGGCTTGCCCCCCAGAAACGAAGGCTCCACTGTGGATTTCTGGCTTCGGCAGCTGGGGCTTCAGGATCGATCGTAGGGAAGGGACTGGTGTGACAGAGACCACCCTGGCTCTCAGGCCACTCCCACACAGGCGGCCGTGTCTGCACCAGCCAGGCCTCAGATACACCAGAACCCCCAGGTCCTGATACTGGGTAGAGCCTCCAGACCTGACGAGGCAGAGAGTAGGCTAGACGGCCCAGTCCCTCCAGCAAGCCCATGTGGGCCAGGTGGGGTCTCATCTGTTTAAGGACAAGCCACAAGACCTGCAGCTGGCATTGGGGTGTGTGGCCCAAACAGTCCCCAACACAGCTCCCAGCACAGCCAGCCCAGGTGCAGGTTGAACGTTTGCCCTAAGGCCAGGCTAGAGGACGCCCCACCTTCCTGAGGCCATGCCTCCATGGCACGCATGTTCCCACCTATGTGCTGCCGCCTGTAGTGGAGGGCCTGTTGCCACACCGCAGGGGCGTTGAGACAGCACCTTGAGTTTCCCAGATGCTCTATCCCAGGGCTGTTGCCCAGTGCAGACCCCGACACACCATGGGACCATGATCGTTATGTGTTGAGTAAATGAATGAATGAACAAATGGATGGATCCTGGAGTCAGGGTGATGAGCCAGAGGTCACCCTCGTGACAAAACCCAGCCACACCCCAGTTCCCGTCACTCTGCCTGCAGGATGCAGCGAGAGCTGGCATGCCTCTGTTGCTCCGCCTGCCCCAGGGAGGATCGTGGCCGGGACACTGACTCCTCCATGCAGTGGTACCTGGCCCGGCCTCCCGTGGGTACCCTGCAAGACTAGCTCCAAAGGATGGGGTACAGGTCAAGCTAGAGCCAAGCCCAGCCAGCTGGGAGGCCCAGGCCCCCAAGGCCTTCAGGGTGGGCCCTCCAGCGGCTTACCCTGGCCCGAGTCAGTAGGGCATTGTGCAGGCCTGGTCTGGGGCCTACCTGGTGAGGGGGTCAGTGATGGGTCCCAGCTCACATGATAAGGACGAGGGATGCAGGCCTGGCTCTCCCCATCCGGGGCTGGAGCCACCACGATGCTCAGGACTGTGCTGTCGGGGCTCACCCCACCCCACATGCACGCCTGAGCTACAGGCGGCTGCCTCGTTGGGGTCCTTCCATGGTGCCCTGCCTGTGCCTCGGAACTCCCTGCTCTGCTTGTTTATTCAGTCAACAAGCGTCCCAAGGAGATGCTCTGTGCTAGGCTCAGACCCTCTGGGTTTTCAGGGATTCTTGATGAGACGGAGGGAGTTTGGGATGTGAGCATTTGGGGGGATCCTTGTGGAAACCACTGGTGCTTCTAAGGACCACCCCATCCTGCCCTCTGTGTGGTCACCCCACAGACGCAGTCAGCCTGTGTGTGCATGACGAAAACATGTGGTCGGCCTTGTGTGCGCATGGTGAGAACATGGACACTGCCAACCTGTGTACATGGTGAGAACACAGACGCGGCCAGCCTCATGCGTGTGTGTGGTGAGAACACAGGTACAGCCAGCCTCGTGTGTGCATAGTGAGAACACGTGAACTCCCTCTCCTGGCAGATTCCCAGCATATGATGTGGCTCTGTTCACAGCTGTTGCCGTGCTGTTCCTGGGATGCATGCATAACTGAGAGCATGTACGGGGTGGCTTGCCTCTCCCCGTGACCCTGGGGACTTCCTGATTCGCAGGGATGAGCCTATGCTCTTTAGCATAAGGAGAGCCATAGAGGGGAATGCTACTTACTTTCACTCAACAATCGTGTATTTCCTTCTCTTCCTCCTAACTTTGGTGGAGGGACCATAGGGCTGTCTCAGCTAAGTTCACACACATGACACATGGGAAGGCTGGAGGTGGGGGAAGGCCAGATTAGCGTTTGGCAGACGCCGCCCCTGGATTTCATCAGGTTAGGTGGAAGCACGCCCGTAGCAGGGCTTGGTATGGGGGTGGGGGTGGGAGGGGGCACGGTGCACTCCCACTGTCCGTAGTCCTCAGCAGAGCCGTACTTTGGGACCCCCGGCTCCAACACGCAAATCCAGGGGTCCCCATGGAGTCATCATGGCAGCTGTCCCAAGAGCCCTGTGAGTGAAGAGGTGCAGGGAACCAGGCCCTGCCACCCTAGAGCCCCCAGGACCCCGTGGCCTGCCAGTGGCTTCTCTGCTTGGGAAGCCCGCTGCTCAGCACCCAGTAGGCCAGCCTCGCTGGCAGCATCTGGGGTCAACAACCTCAATGTTAAAAAGGGCTTGGGGCAAGTGTCTCTTGGGGCAAGTGACTGGGAGTGAAGGACAGCAGCAGCCCCCTGTCAGCTGGCGACCCCTTTGCTCCCCTGCCCCAGCCCAGCACTCTTTGTTTTCTCCCCTGAGCCCCAGGCACGCCGAGCTCTGTGGTCACCTGTAAAGGCCAGTCATCGGCGGCCGTTCCTGGAGGGTCAATGCCCCCTGCACTTGGTGCCTCAGTTTCCCACTAAGTAAAAGAGACCATTAGCTGCCTGCCAGCAGCATGAAGACCAAAGCCAGCTGGTGGGATACAGCCCCTCATGGGGCCCTGGGGGCATCGATGGCACATCAGGTGGAGTCCTGCCATGAGAAGTGTCTGAGGAAGGGGCCGGCAGGCGTGTGCTGATCTGGCCTGAGCAGACTGGGGGTGGCATGGAGGGTGGCGGGTACGGGAGCATGGCCTTGGCCACAGGCACTCCAAACCAGGCACCGTGAGGTGCACATAGGTGGGTCATGTGTTGATCTGGGGGCCTGGTGGGCTCCTGGGAGGGCAAGGGCTCCGATTCTGCAGGTGGGGTTGTATAGCCAGGGAGGTGGGACCTGGAGGACCCTCTGCTCAAACGAGCAGGGAGGACGGTGCCCACCCTGGGAGAAGCAAAAAGGGCTCGCCACCCCCAGCCGGAAGCAGGCTGAGGGCGCTTGGTCCCTGAAGCCGCACTTGCTGTCCTCGCCGTCCCAGGGATGGGGAAGCAGGAGGGGGTCCATCACCCAGAATGGTGCAACCCTCACAGAGGCCGATCCAGGCAAGGGATCGGGAAGGGGCCACTCAGGGGCTTCCTGGACTCCAGGAGACACTGCAAGGAGCGCCAGAGCCCATGCAGGGAGTGGTTGCCAGATGCCCCTGACCTGTCCTCCTTACCCTGGCCTCCCCCCTTCCGGGCACTTTGATAGATGACTTGTTTTGATGCTGGCAAAGATGTGAGCTCAATTAACTAGGGTGTCGGAGGGTCAAGGAAACTTTGAGGATTTTCTGAAAGGTGCCAGTATGTTAATGACTGTGTGACCCTTCACAGAAGCGCTGGTCGGAAGGGCCTTGGTGGCCATGGAGCCGGCGTCCACGCTTTGAGCCAAGTGTCCCTGATTCTGCCACATGCCCTCTGTGTCCCCGGGAGCCAGGGCTCAGAGGCCACCCGCTCAGACATGCTTCATTCTGTATTCTGTGCTCAGCCCTGAAGGCACCCTCCTCTCTCCTCCTGCCTGTGCTGGAGTCCAAAGGGGGCTGGGGAGGGTGTTTTGCTCTCCCAGAGAGCGTCCTGTCTGTGGCTGGCCTGCAGGTGTTGGGGAAGCCCCCTCACGCTAGGAAAGTGCGCGGTCTCCAGCCCCTCTCGCCAACAGCGGCCGTGTGACGGGGGCCCTGGTGGGGAGGCATGGGGAGCTGAGCGCAGCTGCCAGCCACAGCCAGACTTTGCCTGGGAGCAGGGCACGGGGCTCCTCTGGTGCGGGAGGGCCCAGAGAGGAGGACGGCCGGAGGTGGGAATGGCCCTCCCGGCCCCACGTGGGGGAGCCACCCTGGAGCCTGCCTGCACCTGCCGGCAGCCGGTCGCCTAGGGCTCTCCCACTCCCACCCATTGTCTCCCGATCCCCACACCCAGGCCCCAGGACAGCACAGCCGCCTCCCCGCCCTGGTGACGCGGGGACTGGGGCGGGTGCTGCGCTCCCAGTTCGGTGGCCTGCGTCTGTCCCAGGTGTGCCGTGGCCTCCCTCCTGTCCTGATCCGTGGGCTCATGGGCCCCACCCCTGCAGCATGTGGGTCACGACAGTACTGCTGCTCTGGGACCAGAACGGACATGAGCGCAGACGAGTCCAGCCAGAGGGCGACGGACCGCTGCCAGGGCCAGCCGGCCACTCTGGCCAGTTCTGGGCCAAACCAGCTTTCCGTGGCCAGGCTGGGCTGCTGTCCACGGCGGTTCCTGTCAGGAAGTCCCCACCCAGTGTGTGCTGCTAAATGGGACCCTTTTCATTCCCTCTGCTTTAAACCGCCTCCAGGTCATCCTCAGGGAGTGGGGACGTGGCCGATGGGGGCAGGGAACCCGAGCTCCCTTCCCAAAAGCAAAGTGGCTCCCAGAGGCAGCGGGGGCTGGCCGGGTCACTGTCAGGGGTCCCAGCCCAGGGGCTTCTTCCTCTGCAGGGGTACCCACGGCCTCACCCACCCTGTGGGGCTCTGGGCGCCACGTCCTCCTCCCCACAGGCAGGTGGGGTGGAAGGCATGGCAGAAGCGCCCCACCTAAGCCCATTCCCCCCCACCCCCGCTGCTCCCAGAATACCCCTCGTACACACTTCCTGCAGAGAGCGGCTCTGCTTCCCCGTGTGGTCGTGCCTGCTTGCTGTGGGTGCCCAGGAGGCACTGCCAGGTCTGAGTCTGTCTGCCAAGTCTCTGGGGGAAGGGATCTGGTAGGGTGGACTGGAGCTGGTGCTCGAAGCTGCCCTGGCCAGGAGGATGGGGAGAGGTTGGAGGAGAAGTAGCGTCCCTGGCCGTGGCTTCATGCATGACATCTTTCTTAATCCTCCAAACGTTTTGGGGTTTTTGTTTTTGCTTTTTGGTTTTTTTAGTCAGGTCTCACTCTGTCGCCCAGGCTGGAGTGCGATGTCACAGTCACTGCTCACCGCAGCCTCAGCCTCCCCAGTTCAGGTGATCCTTCAGCCTCAGCCTTCCAAATAACTAGGACTACAAGTGCATGCCACCACACCCAGCTAATATTTTTTATTTTTGTAGGGACAAGGGCTCCCTGTGTTGCCCAGGCTGGTGGTCTCCAGCTCCTGGCCTCAAGCCATCCTCCTGCCTTGGCCTCCCAAAGTATTTCCTGGGAATACAGGATGAGCCACCACGCCCAGCAGCACAGGTGTCCTGTTTTAGGTCTTCTCACCCCCTTTTGCTGATGAAGACCTGAAATGCAGAGAAGCAAAGTGTCGGCCCAGTGTCACTCAGCTGGGACCAGCTGGCTATCTGGTTCCACACCTGCCTCAGAGAGGCTCATCTCCATCTGTCCATTTATTTATGGTCACATGAAATTCACCATTAGGTGGATCATTCCGAAGCCTTAAGAACATGCCCCGAGCAGTGGCCCATCTCCCCCAGCTGTCTCCAGAACTTTCTCATCTATCCCCATAGCTCCCTCCCCAGCCCCAGTTTGCAACTTTCTGTGCGTCTCTGATGTGGCCATTCCGGTTCCTCTCTGACTGGAGGTTCTCCGTGTCATCCTCACTCAGCTTTGTGTCCTCCAGGTGCCTCTGTGGCAGCAGGCAGTGGGAGAATGTCCTGTTGTGTGGACATACCACGTGTGGTTTACCCAGTGACAGGTGTGGGCTTACATCCCCCTTCCAGGTGCTGGAAACAATGTTGTGTACATGGGCGGGCACGTAGTCGTTTGTCTTTGCTTCCAGGCTCCGGGTGTACACGCAGAAGTGGGATGGCCAGGACCGCTGGGGCCCAGGGTCCTCCCAGGTCTGGCTTTTCGAGCCTCCCTGCTGTTTTCCGCGGTAGCTCAGCGTCGTCCCTCCCTCCACAGATGGGCGAGGGTCTCAGTGTCCCCACCTGCTTTCTCTGTTTTCTGAGTGAGCTGTGCTCTGTGTGTGAGGTGGGGTCTTGCTGTGGACCTGACCTTTGTTTCCCACAACCAGCGCCATTGGGTGGGCACCTTCCCCAGTGCCTCTCGGCCATGCGTATTTCCTCTGGAGAAAGGTCTGGTCTGGTCCCCAGCCCGGGTTCTTTTTTTTTTTTTTTTTTTTTGAGTTGGAGTCTCACTCTGTCACCCAGGCTGGAGGGCAGGGGCACGCTCCTGGTCACTGCAAACTCGACCTGCTGGGCTCCGGCGATCCTTCCGGCCTCAGCCTTCCAAGTAGCCGGAACTACAGGCGCACACTACCACGCTTGGCTGATTCTTTTTATTTATTTATTGTAGAAACGAGGTCTCAAACCCACGGGCTCAGGCAATCCTCTCACCTCAGCCTCCCAAAGTGCTGGGATGACAGGCTGAGCCACCGAGCCCGGCCCCTAGCCCGGTTTTGAGTTGAGGTGTGGGTCTCTTGGTGTCGAGTCGTGCATGTTTCTTTACTCAACATTACAGACAACCAGAAGGTTCCAGAGACTCCTAGGCCACCGTGATGTCCCCACTGAGAACTCCTGGCTGAGCACAAGCCCCCCGATCTACACTTCCTGTGGGGTGGGGCTTTCTTGTGAGGTATGCGTTCTTGCATTCAGGTCTCTGAAAATCTTTTGCTGTTCTGCAGTCTTTACTTGTCATGCATATATTAAGTACCTCCTGTGTGCTGGGCATGATGCTTCAGATAGTAAAGGATGATGACATGGTCCCTGCCGTGAAGGACCCTAGACTTGGGGCATGGTGGTTTCAGCCCCGGGTGACTCTGAGTCCAGGATTTCGGTGGCCAGTACACCCTTGGGAATGTTTGCCACACCCAGCTTGGCTGAGACAGGCCAGGGCTCGGGCTGTCCGGCAGGGAGAGGAGAGAGCCAAGGAGGAAGCCGGGAAGGATCGGTCGGGAGCTCGGGCATGGGGGAGAGGAACCTGGGGTTCTCTGTACCGCAACTGCTCTTGTCAGAAGTCACTGTGATGGCTGGCACAGCTCACACGGACGCCCGGCTCATGGGCTATGGACAGAGCTGGGTCTTCTCTCCAGTCCTGGGCCCTTCATCTGCAGTGTCCACAGCCTCCACCCAGGAGGAGAAGGTGGATTCCAGCCCCAAAACCCTGACCCTGGAACCATGTCCACTGTGAAGGCAAGAGGGCCCTGAGAGCCCATGACAGCTGCGGGCAGGTACGGGGCCTCCAGGGCTTGTTCCCAGGTCTTGGTGTGGCCCTGGTGTGGCCTGGAGATATGCATTTCTAATAAGCTCCCTTCCCTCCCAGAGGCTCCAGCCCTGGTTGCCCACAGGAAGGCCCCAGGGAGTTTAAAAGCACTGCCGCCCAATCAGGCCTCCAGTTAGTCAATCCAGCTGGTCTCTCGGGTTAGGGTCTGGGAGCTGGCGTCCTAACAGGTTCCCGGGTGTCTAATGTGTGGCCAGCTTAAGACTTACGGTCTCCCGTTTGAGCACCACTGACTTCAGCCAGCTGTGTTGCACCAGTCAGGGTACTCAGAGCAGCAGAGCCAACAGGGTGTGGGGCATACTGGCAGTGGAGGGAGCAAGGGAGATGCAAGGAACTGGCTCTGGGATTGTGGGGCCGGGGAGCCTGGCATCTGCAGGGCGGGCTGGCGGGCCCGGGGAAGGGCCCATGCTGCAGCTGAGACTGAAGGCCATGTCAGCCAGAGTTCCCTCTGCCTCTGGGGACCCCGGTTTTCACCCTAAGGCCTTCAACTGACCGGGTGAGGCCCACCTACACTCTGGCGGGCCAGCTGCTGTCCCCAGAGTCTCCAGGTGTAAAGGTTCATCTCATCCAAAACACACCTCAGTGTGACATCCACTTGTGTGTGGCCGAGTGACAGGGCCTGCAAGACAGGACCACTGACCAAGATGCCAGGCCGAGGTGGACTCGAGCCAGGCCCCGGCGCTGCAGGGGTTGGGCCTTGGGCAGTGTGCAGCAGGGGGGCCAAGGGTCAGGAAGATGCCCCGGGCTGGAGCAGGAGACCTCCCAGAGGGGGCTGCCTCCCTGGATATGCCTCCACGCCCTGCCGTGGGGCTGTGTCCCACATGGCTGGTGGGGGAGGGGTGGGCAGGGCTAAGTCTGGCACATCCTGGCTGGGAAGAGGACTGTCCACCTGCCCTCATCTCCAGTGAGACCACGTCTCCCAGAGCAATGGAGGGACACAGGCAGCAGAGGCGGCCCCGCTGGCCACATTTCCCCACGTGACTTCTAGGAGGCTGGTCAGGCCAGGGCCTGGGCGAGGTCAGCCTGAGGTCAGGCTGGGTTCATGTCCCACAGGGCTCTGAGCTCCTGGCCTGGGGTTTTGTGCCCACTGCTGGCCCCACCCCTCCTGTTCCCTGAGCAGCTAGACCCTCCAGGACCCCTGAGCCCCCTGTGCAGGAGCAGATGGCGTCTCTGTGAGACCCGGGCTGGAGACTGGGCACGCACACGAGTCCTTCGTGGTATTCGGAGGCATCGGGGAAGCAGAGAGAGTGCGCAGCTCGGGACACACAGGGTTAAAGTTAGACAGGTCTCTCTGCTGTCGACCTTCTCTGGGATGTGGGGTGCACATGTGTGCGTATGTGTGTGCATGTTGTGCATGTACGTGTGTGTGCATACGTGTACATGTGTGTGTGATACTCATCTTGAAGCACCACAGGGCTCTGGACTTCCCAATATCCCAGCATTTGGGTCACTCAAAGCTCATGGTTGCAAGCAGGTGACACGGCTCTGCTGTCACTCATGACCCAAGGTCCTGGTAGCAGGGCGCAGGCGGGTTCTGGGCACCATGCGGCAAGCTCAATGCCAGGTGGGGTGGGAGGAGCCCCTTGGCGGGAGGCCCAGAGCTGATCCCTGATGGCGGAGGCCCCTCTGGGGTGGGGAGGAGGGTGCTGGGGACCCCGGGAGGAGCCTGTCAGGAGCAGCCTCTGTGCCTGCCCCAGGCCATCTCCTGCCGCCCTCCTCTCCGCCAGAGTAGAGCCAGCCTCCCCTTTGGCACCATCCTCCACCCCCCAAGGAGGCTGCCCTGCCCTGAGCCCGCCGCTCCCAGCCCCGCGGCCTTGCTCCTCTTTGCTGTTCTCAGGGCTGGTGGCAGGGACCGAGTCTCCCGAGGGGCCAGCCTTGCTGGGTGAGGGCACGTGCATGCTGGCTGGCCCAGGAGCCCTGAGCAGAAGTGGCGGAGCTCGTGGGGGGTCTCCCCCGTGGGAACCCCTGCGGGGCGGCCTGTTGGCCATGGTGATGTGCACTGGGTGGCAGAGCCGGGCGGGGCGTCCCAGGCCCCCTCCAGCACCACCCACGAGTGAAGCCTTCGCTGTGCCTCCCAGGACACTCCCACCCTTACGCAAGTCGCCCATGTTTCCAAGATGCTGTCAACGTGGTGGCGACGCTGACTTGGAAAGACCTGCTCAGGGGCTAGGCTGCCAGAGATGGCCATCGCCATTGTCATCGTCCTTGTGGTGAGTGTCAGGGCCTGCCAGGCACAAGACACACCGGTGCCCTGGGCAGGGTGCAGAAGGCAGGTGGCAGGGCCCTGGGAGGGGTTTGCCTTCCTGTGTGGGGGGGGGGAAGAGGGGGGAAGGAGGAGAGAGAGAGAAGGAGGGAGGGAGGAGAGAGAAAGAGAAAGGAGGGAGAGACAAAGGGGGAGAAAGGAAAGAAAGAGAAAGAGGGAGGGAGGGAGGAGGAGAGAGAAAAGGAGAAGGGAAAGAGAGGGAGGGAGGAGGGAATGCAGGGAAGGGAGGAAGGAGAGAGAGAAAGAAAGATGTAAGAAAGAAGAAAGGGGAGAGAGAACCAGGAAGGGAGAGAAGGGAGGAATGGAAGAGGGGAGGGAAGGGAGGGCAACGGGCCCTTACCCATCAGCACCTGCCGCGAGGGTGCCTTCGGGTGCCCCACCCCTCATGGCCTGCTGCGGCCCTGGCCCACCTCTTGAGAAGCCGGCCGTGCCCTCGCTGCCCAGGCCCGCCTCACCCCTCCGCCTCCCTCCCCTCGCCCTTCCTGCCAGCTTCCCTTTCTCCCAGTGGGTCTCACCCCCACCCCTCATGCAATCAACCCATTCCCCCTCCTGCCCACCTGCCCCACGGGAGACCCACGAGGTGCCCAGGTGGAGCGACCCATGGCAGCAGGGACTCTTTGTGGCCGGGGCAGGGCAGGGCTGCCTGTGCAGCCGGGGCAGAAGGCCCTGTGCCATCTGCCGGGTGAAGCCTCAGAGGCAGCCAGGTGGCGCCACATGCCAGGAGCCAGGGGCTGTGAGCAACCGGTGTCCCAACTCGTACGGGACCCAGAGGGTTCCCCGGAAATGTCCTGGGGAAACTGAGGCGGGCTGGTCTCACCTCCTGGGAGGGTGGCAGGAAGGAGGAGGGCGAGGATGGGGGCGAGAATGGTGTCGTGGTCGCCCTTTCTGGGGTGCTGGCTGGCAGGGCACCAACGCCACCCACGGGTGCCAGGCTTGTCCCCGGTGCAGTAATGGGAGGCAGGTGTGCCCTGGGGCTGAGCCGTGGCTTCCGGGGCCAGCACAAGTGCCTGGCTGTGCTGGAACCCAAGCTGGGCTCCCACGGGACACTGTCCCTCTCTGGGCCTCAGCATACTCAGCCATGAAGGCCTGTCTAGCCCCGACATCCCCGGAGACTTCCTCACTCCCAGCCCTGCGGCCCACTCCCTGCTCCCGGCCTCGGCCGCGGGTCCTCCCACACGAACCCTGAGAATAGAACAGGCCCCGGCAATGGCAGTCCTGGGCCCTGCAACGTCACCACGCCTGGTCTCGGGCTCCTCCTAGGAAAATGGGGGTAAACAGCCCTCTCACGGGTTCTGGTGTGCATGAGACAAGGTGCCCGGCATGCGTGAAAGAGGCCAGCTTGGGCCTGGCGCAAAGTAGGTGTCCGAGATGCCGAATGAGGCTGAGGCGGTCCTGGTGTGTCCTGACCCAGGTCTTCAGGGCCTTGATGTTACTGGATGCTGCGTCCAGCTCGGAGGTGATGGAGGGGGCCTAAGGCCTGGGCCTGGGCATGACCCTGCTGCCCACGTGAGATCAGGCGTGACCCTGCCACCCGGCCCCTCTCATCCCTGGCTGCTCATCCTGTAGCCCCCACCCTCGGCATCTCCTGCCCAGTTACCACTCCCTACCCCCCACCTCAGGAGGACAGCAACCATTTTCCAGTGGCAGCTCCACCTGGTGAAGGGCAGGAAGGGGTCAGGATGGGAAAGGGAGGACAGGCACGTAACTCAGGAGGGCTTCCTGGAGGAGCTGACACCCAGGCCGAGTTTTGAAGGAGGAGCAAGAGTTTGCCCCGTCAAGGCAGGTCGGGGCCAGGAGTTTGGAAGGGGACCGACCATGCTCTAGCTGGGGGGGATGGACAGAGGGCATGCCGAGTGGGCGTGCTGGGGGAAGGCCAGGCGGGAGGTTGGGGTGAGGGGAGTGGGGGTATGCCCGGGCTGTGGCCTGAGCAGGGAGGGCAGGGAGGAGGAGCCCAGCGCAGGCAGGGCTTGGGAGCAGTGCCTCCTGGGAAGGGCCTGGCTGGGGAGTGCTGACTCCTGCCTGCCCCACCCCCCATCCCCGAGCTGTGGCTTCTGTGTCTCCCCCGCCCACCGCAAACTGCCCCCAGGAGCTAAAAATTCAGCCCACTTGACCCAAATCAGGGTGGGTGCACTGGGCTTTATTACACCCTGGTGAAGCTGTGCGTGGGAAGGGCTGGCAGAGCCGTAATTGTGTCTTGGCCGCCTCTACCCACCCACCGACGGGCACTGCCTAAGCCCAGACCCCATCCCAGAGTGGGGCTCCCCCCGGCTGTTGGGGGTCAGTCTTGAAAAAGACGCCTGCCGGTGGGGGGCTGCGTGGATGGGCCGGGGAGGGCCACAACTTCCCACGGGGCACTGGCCCTGGGGACCGGCAGGGCTCTGCTGAAGGCTGGGCGGGGCTGCCTTAGGAGGGGACAGCCACTCCCCGAGGCGTGGTCCTTCACGTCCTCAGCCCCTGAAGGGTCTGCGGGCTGAGAGCGGGACTCTGGGGAGGCTGCTGCTTGGCTTTGAAAGAAATGCCTGCAGACGAGGCTCAGGCAGCAAATCTCGACAGCAGTAAGAGGCCGGAGGCCCCCAGCCGTCCCTGGAGCGGGGGCGAGTCTGACGCTCTGTGGGACACGGGTGCTCCAGTGTGCTGGGGTCTGTGGACCTCAGTGGCCGCTGGCGGGTGTTCCGCGTGTGGGTGTCTAGGAGGGCCTGGCCAAAGGGAGCGCTGTGCCTCTCCATCCTGGGACCTGGCCACTCCGCAAAGTCACCTGGGCTGGAGGAGCGGGTCAGGAAGGGGACACGGACTCACGCGGGGTCTTGCCAACTCTGGGAGGATGAGCAGTGGGATTGGCACAGGAGCAGCTCTGTCTCTCAGCCACCGCAAGACAGAAAGGCCAAGGCAGGTGGCCAGAAGGCTCCAGAACAGATCAGGAGGGATCAGACATGGCAAACATCCCAAAGATGATTTGGGAGTTTGTGAAAGAAGAAAGAGCATTCCAGTCATTCAGCATGTTTCATTTTTTGAGTTAGGGTCTCCCTCTGTCGCCTAGGCTGGAGGGTAGTGGCACACTCAGCCACCGCAGCTTCAACTTCCTGGGATCAGGCAATCCTCCTGCCTCAGCCTCCCACGTAGCCGGGACTACAGGTGTGCCCCACACGCCTGGCCTCATCCCTCATTTCTAATAATAATGCCTCTGAAATTCAAATACTGCCATGGGATCTAAGATAAATCTGCCCCCTGCCCTTCCAGGCAGCCCTCCAGCCCCTCCTCGGAGACAGCCAGCAACCTGTCTAGTCCGCGCCCCTACAAACCGGCACGTGCCATGGACATCCTGTTCTTCCCAAACCTGGAAATAGATCGTGCATGGGATCAGGCTTTGCAGTTAGCGGTGGAGCCTAGACACGGTTTTTGCTACGTCCCTGCAGCGAAATGCCTTGTTCCTATTAACGAGTGCGTAGTGCCCCGTGGCATGGCTAGCAAGCCTCACTGTGGACAGACCGCCTCCAGTGGTCGAAGCAGTGCCGTGGGGATAGTTCCGTGTGTAAGTTGGGCACACACCGTAGCGGGACTGCAGGGTTCATGCCCAAAGGGGAAATGTCAGAGTCGTCAGAACTCCCGCCCATCTGGCAGATGCTCCCTGCAACCGCTTCATCTGATTCTTGTGTCTTTGATGCTGAATCACGGGGAGTGTTTCACCCACAGCTAGGAGCTGTCTTTTCCTGTGAGCTTCCCGTGCATGTTCCTACCCATTTTTGTAAAAGTAGAATTTATTGAGAGGACAGAAAAGCTCCCACCGTGGGAGGAGTCCCATTCTTCTAGCAAGCATGAGGTCTTTTCCTGGGGTATCGATATATGCTCTCTGGACAGGAAAGCAGTCCTGCACTGTACGTGTCACAAAGATCTTCCCCGTTTATTTGTGTCTTGACTTTGCCGTGGAATTTTTCACATGCATTCATTTCTCCATTGTTATTTAGTCAAATGCAACAATCTTATTTTATGGCTTCTGGGTTTTCTGTCTTAGCAAAGCGTTTTCCCACCGTGGTTTTCAAGTAATTCCTTCAGGACAGTCTTTCTTTCCGTGACTTCGTAACTTGTGAAGTCTGGTGGCGGGTCCTGGGCTTCGTGTACAGTGTGAGCAAGGACCCCAGTGTTCTTCTGTTTCTCTGTATCTCTTTGGTGGTTGGTTAGTTGTGCCAGTCCCACTCACTGAAGAATCCGTCTTCAAATAAAGCATCGGAAGTCCGCCTTTACTGTGTGCTGAATCCACCCTCCGTGAATGTGTGAGTCCACGGATGGGGTCTGTCGATCTGCCCTCCTCTTTGCCATCTGGTACCAGGTCTTCCCTTCTGGTGGCTTCCACTTGTTTTCACGCGGGGCAGGGCCAGCCTCCTGACTCCCATGCCTCGTCTGTCTTGACCACGTCTCGGCTCAGACACTTGCTCTCCTGTGTGAGCTTTAGAATCAGCTCTGGCTCTTTTTCTCCCTGGGGCCATGTGGCACCAACTGTGTTACCCGGGGACCGCTCCCTGTGTGGTATTGGGTCCCCATCCTGTGCGGCACGTCTTCCGGTGGGTGTCGGTCCTTGAGGAGGTGTTTCTGCCCACTTGAAGCCGTCTTTGGACACACACAGATGAGTTCCTGGGTGCGGCTTCTGTTTCTGCTGCCGAGTTACGGGGCTTCAAACCCGTGTTTGAACTCTCTCTTGATTTGAGTGGGAACGTGTTCAATCATAGCAGCCACAAATAAGGGGCCTTTCTGCCAACTCTTCCAACCTTCCCACCTTGCGTCTCTGCCCCCACATCCATCCCTGAGCTGGAGACTTCGAAGGAGAGGCTTCCCGGTCGGGAGGAAACCCCAGGGCCCCTCCGGGCTCACAGGGGCTCAGCCAGGCTTCTGGGAGGTGGGACGGGGGGATTCTCATGCTGTGAGGATAGTTTCGTGATGGTTTATGACCCGGGACCAAAAATCTCAGTGCGAATGAGTCAGTGAGGGATGTTGAGGGGGCAGGGGGAGCGGGGAGAGGACGAGCGACACCACTGGGTGCCGAGAGGTGAGCATTTCGTCCTCGGTGCCATGGGGGCAGGTGCAGGGAGGGAAGATGGGCACCTGTCCCCTGAGACTTGCACCAAGCATCCAGGGCGGTGTGGGTGCCCGGGCCACACCCAAGAAGGGCACTTGTCGCCCATCACCATGTGTCTCCTCCATGCCGGTGGCCTGCATCGGGGTCCCACCTAGACCCCGGCCGGAACGTGCTGGCCCGCATGCCTGACTTTGGCCACACCAGTCCTCTCGCTGCCTCCTGCTCCCTAGGGGCGTGTTGCCGTGGGCTGGTCTCAGCTGCTCAGTGAGGTGGGTCTGGGTCTTTCATGGCCAGGTCATGCGTGGGGCAGGTGATCCCCGACACTGTCGGGTGGCTGGCTCTTCACGCATCTCTGTCTCACGCCCCCGCCACCCGGACTCTGGGCGTGGCTCCCAGAAACAAGCAGTGCCAGCCATGGGTGGGCAGGGAGGACATTTTGTGGGGAGGGCAGGTGGGCCCAGGATAAATGGGAGAGGAGGCCTGGGCTTCCTCGGGCAGCTGAGGTCCTGTATAATCATATCACGCACAGCTGCAATTACGCCTGAATTGCCTGAATTGCAAGCTCCAGCCGCCCCTCCCAGCCCGCGCCCGGAGGTGCTTGCCATGGATGCACTCGCTGGGAAGGGAAGGGCAGCTTCCGGGCGAATCCGAGGTCTCGCTTCCTTTGGAAAACACAGACAGGGCTGGGAGCCCGGAGGCGTCCACCGGGCCTGGTCCCCAGCAGAGGGAACACGGCGAGGAGGCCACAGCGTCGTACAGGGCTGAGGCTGGCTGGGTCCTTGGCATGCAACTCGGTCCTCCCGCCTCCCATGGCTGCCACCCCATGGGGGCCCCTCCCGGCCAGTCCCACGGAAGGTCCGGGCCAGAGGAGGGCAGGGAATGGCCGGGCATGGCGGGGGCGGCTCCCGGTCACCAGCTCCCAGCCGGGCCCCAGCGCCTTCACGCCCTCCAGGGCCTTCCCCTTCCCAAGTACAGCGCCAACCAACCCTTCCCCCCAGAGCCTTCCTGGCCTCCTCCCTGGAACTCTTAAACAGAGTCCAGATGCTGTGGGCCCCTGTCTTCCTGCCCATTGCCCCGCTCACCCTGGACGCCCATCAAGGCAGGCCGTGCCACCCTGCCCTCCCAGAATGCCTGTCTCCCAGGTCCTGACCTTCTGCCCACGGCCCAGCACCCCTCCTCCTTGGCATTCCCATCTGGAGCCAGAATCCCGGGGTGGGAGGGTGTGGGGGCAGAGGGGCCTTCACAGCTTGCTGGGCTTTTTAAAAAATTATCAGAGACGAAGTCTCACTGTGTTGCCCAGGCTGCTCTCAAACTCCTGGCCTCAAGTCATCCTCCTGCCTCAGCCTCCAGAGTTGCTGGGATTACAGGTGTGCACCGCCACACCCCTCCTAGTCTTTGTTTTTTTGAGTCAGGGTCTCACTCTGCCCCCAGGCTGGAGTACAGTGGCACAGCCAAGGCTACCGCAGCCTCTACCAGCTGGGTTGAGGGGATCCTTCCACCTCAGCCTCCAGAATAGCTGGGCCCACAGGCCAGCACCACTACACCTGACCAACTTTTTTTTGGTCTGTGTTGTAGAGATAAGGTCTCACTATGTTTCCCAGGCCCGTCTTGAATTCCTGGGCTCAAGCGATGCTCCCACCTTGACCTACCAGTGCTGGGACTACAAAGCATGAGCCACTGCACCTGGCCCCTCATCTTTAGAAAAAAGAAAGAAAGAAAGAAAGAAAGAAGCTGTAGCTCAGAATGGGACCCGGCTGGCCCTAGGCCGCAGCACTCACAGCCACAGAGCGAACCAGGGCTTTTCCATGACCATCCTCCCGCCCAGGGTTTGACCCTTCTGTCCACGGTGCCGAGGGAGGTCCAGCCTCACACTCTCCGCCCTGCACGTCCGGCCCCTCGCCGGCCATCCTCCCTCCTTTCCACCCAGTGTGACGTCCCAGGCCCAGCAGTAATGGGTCTGCTCTGGAGGCCCGCCAGGGCCGAAGCCCTGGGTGCAGGCGGGACGGCAGGTGGTGTGCTCAGAGGGTGGGCCATGCTGGGAAGGCAGGCGATTCCGTCCTCTACACTTTCGGCCACTTAGGAAGGTTTCACAGCCTCCCAGGGAGCTCCCTGGCTCAGGAGGTCGCCCTATGTAAACACAGGTAGTGAATCCTGTATTTTGAACCTGACGGAAGAGGTGTACGCTTTTTCTGAAAAGAAAGCAAGTCTTCCCGGCCCCCTAGTAAAGGACAAAATATAATCAAGCAGCCGCCACTGAGGGACGCCGCTCTGCCTGCCCACTCCACTGCCGTCCACAGCGGCACGTCCCACGGGGCCCCAGCAACCGGGGAGCGCCCTCCTCCACCACCCTGGCCCCCCAGAGAACCTGCCTGTGCCGTCTTCCCTGCAGGGAAGTGAAAACGAGTGGCCTCAGGAAGGCTGCGAGGTCAGTCTCACTGTGAGCTCAGCCTCCACTCACTCGCTTCCTCATCTGTAAAATGGGTGCCACCTGGCCTCGTCTGCCTCCAAGGAGGGGGAGTGCTTGGAAGATAAAGGCCCCTCTGCCTCTTGGCGAGGGGACGGGGCAGGGACCTCGCGCGTCCATGCCAGGTCTGCCCGGAGACCCGCAGAGCCACGGTGAAGACAGGATGCCTGCCCATCCCCCAAGCCGGGCATGAAGCTCTTACCCCCTCCTTGCCCATCTGCCGTCCCTGGGGATCTCTTGGGTCCCACCGAGCCAGCCCCGTGGGTGTCTTGTCCCGGGTGGAATGTGGGGAGATGCCCACTGGCTTTTGCACCTCCCCCAGGCCTCACGGTGAGCTTAGACCTTGTCTCGAAAAAGAGGCTGGTAAGGGGGAGGGAGGGAGGAGGCCCTAGAGGTGGGGAGGGAGGAGGGTGGGGCCTGTCACCCAGCTGGACCCGTGACCTTGCAGGTGAGCCACCAGCAGCGGGGGCTTTTTGGCGGCAAAGTGGGCGGGAGGTTCACGGCCTGGCGGGGTCCGGGAGACCTGTGGCGTGTGGGGTCTTCGGGGGACAGAGACCTGTGGGCCAGGCTGCATAAGAGACTGGCCCCGGGAGCTGGGATACGGGGGCCTGTATGTGCGGGGATGAGGCCCAGGCGAGCCTGCTGCCCTGCTGTCCTGGCGGGGGAGGGGCTGGGCACGGGCGGGTGTCTGGTGTGAGCTGGGAGGCCTGCGTCCAGGGTCATGGAACGTCGAAGGTCGCTGTCTCTGGCAGAGGAGGGAGGCTCCAGTGAGTTGCGAGGGAACCCCCCCATCCCCCATGGGCCCAGCCCATGTCCCAGCAAGGTGGCAAAACCAGAGGGGCCGACCTCGCCTGGGGTGTGCGCTGGGCAGCGCTGGGCAGCGCTGGGCAGGTGGGGCACAGGCTGGAGGCTGAAGCAGCCCTGCCCGGCCTCCCAGCCCCCACTGCCCTCAGAGGCTGGGGCAGCAAGGCCAGGGCGGTCCACGGCCAAGGGGTGTGGCCGCCTCACCCGGGGGAGTCTGCCAAGGGGTGGGTGGGGTGCCCGGCTGGTGACGGCTGGGCCAGCCTCCCGCCCTCTGCCTCGCCTCGGCCACCACCCCGTGGGTTCGGTGCCTGGTCCGAGGTCACGGGTGAACGCTGCCCAGCCGCCTGGGGTGGAGAGGAAACCCACATCCCTTCCGCCCCACCCCACCCTCACCGCAGCCGCTAATTCCACCAGGTGGCCGGGCAGGGAGCAGCTGGAGGCGGGTGGGGCCGGCTTCTGGGACAGTGGGAGTCGTCGGCTGGGGCCAGTGCCTGGGGACTTGGCAGGTGGACGCACTCTCCTGGGCCTCAGATCTGAGATCTGCTGAGCTGAGCAGGACTCCGGGGGGTGCTGGGCCTGGGGGCCGTGGCAACAGAAGCGGGCCAAAGTCACCCCTCCTCCAGGCAGCCACGAGGATGAGAAGCAGAGCCCAGGCTGTTTTCCAGCTGTGTGACTCGGGCCAGGTCACTTGGCCCCTCTGATCCTCCTTGCACGGGGTTCCTAATCCCAGCAGGAAAAGGGACATGCGTTGGCGTTAGTGCCTGGAGCTTGACTCTGCTCAGATGTCCCATGTCCCCACAGCAGGGGTCTGCCCACCCACTGCCCTTGGCGACTTCAAGGCTGCTCCCATGGTCTGTCGGGTGGACCCCTCTCTCTCGTTCGGCGTCCCCCATGTTTCCACCTGCTGGCATCCTGGGAGCCACCTGGATGTGCAGGGAACAGGCCATGGCCTGGCAGGCCTCCCTCTGACCCTCACAGCGGCTCTTTGAGGCGGACGCGGTCACCAGCCCCTTTCGCAGCTCTAGGCACGGGTTGAGCGCCTGCTGTGTGCAAGAGGCTCCCTCTGACCCTCACAGCAGCCCCATGGGGAGGACGCAGCCGCCATCCCCTTTCGCAGATGAGGAGACCAAACCACAGGGGCTGTCGCCAAGTCCCAGAGGCCATTGGTGGAGCCGGGTACCCTGACCCGCGCCCCTCCATCGGCGCCAGCTCTTCCACGCCGGCTGGCACAGCCTCTGTGTGACCCGCCCAGAGTCCAGCGGATGCCTTTCTGAGGATCCCCCTAGAAAGCCCTCAGGGTCCACCGGACAGGTCCCTCCGGCCCCCTCTAGCCTTCCCGCTCACACGAGGCCCCTCCCTGGGGCCCGGCCCCGCCCCAGGGCCTCCCATCACCCCTAGGCCTGCTATCTTGGTCCTGAGTCCCTCCTCCTGAGACACGGGGCCACCTTCAGGGGAGGGCTCTAGTCAGCCCCGCGCTGGACTCCAGGGGCACCAGCATGGCAGGTCCAGGCCCAGGTCAGGCCCTGCTGCCGTGGCCAGGCCACCCGCCCTCCCCGCCTGCCCGCCTCGCATGGGAGGCACGATGAGCATGCACCCCCTTCAGAGGGTCAGAGGCTGATGCGGGCGACCGGCAGTTCAACGTGGATGTAGCTGGGCTTGTCGGGGCTGGCTGGGGGGCCCGGGCCCCTGGGGAGGGGGCACAGCATCCCTCCGAGAGGGCAGGCTCTCTCACCCCACCACTGAATATGCCGAGGTGCGGTGGTGGGAGGTGCCACCTTTGTCCAGACAGGGTGACAGGATCTGCCTGCGTTCTAGAACCTTACCCAACCTCTGTCCTCTGGGAGGGTGGCCACACCCAGGAAGGCTCCAGCCCCGTTCTCCCCCACCGGCCCCTCCCCCTTTTCTGGGCCCCTCCCCCTCCTTTCCCTGCAATTTCAATCTGCTTGTTCCTTCCCCTCCAGCCAGAGGCTCCTGTTCCAGCTGACCTCCCAGATGCCGAGAGTGTTTGGTTTTGCTCCTTGTGTGTGCGCGCATGTGCGTGTGTGCATGTGTGAGTGTGTGTGCATCTGTGCTTGCAAGCGTGTGTGTGTGCATGTGTGAGTGTGTCTGTGTAATTTTTTCTCTGTGCCTGCCCCCGCTGGGTGATGGGGGTACGGAAGGCCTTGGGCTAGGGGAGCGGCATGCCCTCCCTTGGGGACCCTGCTGTCTGCGGGTCACCTGTGAGTTCCCAGCCTGCAGGGAGAGCAGGAGGGGCCAACCCTGCCCCCCCACCCAGCCTCCCGCCTGGAGGACAGCCCCGGCTGCCATGGCAACACCTGCTTCTCCAGGATGGAACAAAGGCAGCCAGCCCAGGCGAAGTGAGGAGTCGCTGCTGGCTGCGGGCGACCTGCCTTCGGGTCGGCCCCCAGCACCAGACCCACAGACTTCTCACGGCGTTGACCCGTGGTGAGGAAGCAGAGGCCCAGAGGGGCAGAGGGGCCTCCCAGAGTCACCCGGGACAGCCCCTCCCCACCGCCCAGACGGCCGGGACCTTTCTTGCAGGGAGACGCCATCACTAGCACTGGCCCCGCCGGCCCAGCCCCTTGGTCCAGTAGGCAGAGAAAAGCCTGAGGAATGCTGGGGATTTCCCTGCGAAGCATTTTTATTTGTTTAAGTCAAGATCTCTGTCACCCAAGCTGGAGTGCAGTGGCACAATCACGGCTCACCACAGCCTCGACCTCCTGGGCACAAGCAGTCCTCCCACCTCAGCCTCCCGAGCAGCTGAGACTGCAGGTGTGCACCACTACACTTGGCTAATTTTTAAATTTTTTTGTCGAGATGAGATCTCACTGTGTTGCTCAGGCGGGTCTCGAACACCTGGGTTCAAGTGATCTTCCCACCTCAGCCTCCCAAAGTGCTGGGAAGACAGGCATGAGCCACCATGCCTGGCCCTGAAAAATGTTTAAAACATTTTTATCTTTAAAAGAATAAACCCTCAGCAAGCAAGACAACTTGGCTCTCCACAGGGAACTAATTTCTAGAGGTTTTACTGACTTTGGCTTTTTACTTAACAGTCAAAGGGTCGTTTGGTTACAGACAGCCTTTTGAGATGAGCCAGTCTTTTGAGGGTCCTCTGAGGATTGGGACCCTGTGACCTACAGGGAGACATTGTGGGAGTCAGAGAAAGGCATCACTTCCTCAATACATTTACTTCCGTCCATTAACATATTGTCAGAATATATGGATTTTGTTGGATGGGGACATTTAACTGCCTTCTGCCGGAAAATGTCATGATCAGAGAACCACAATGTCTGTGAAATAAAGTGACCCCATATTATTTCACTTTATTTTTTTATAGACATAGGAGTCTCACTGTGTTGCCCAGGCTGGTCTTAGACTGCTGGCCTCAAATGATCCTCCTGCCCCAGCCTCCCAAAGTGCTGGGATTGCAGGCATGAGGCACCACACCTGGCCAGGGTTAGTTATCTGTTGATGCGTTGACATCACAAAATGCAGCAGCTTAAAATGAGAAAGAGCACTGACTACCTCACCCACACCCCAAACCCCCCTTGCTCCATCTCTGAGCTCCCCCCTTCCTTCCACCCCTCTATTTTCGATCTGTAGGAATCTGGGGAAGCTTAACTGGGGTCAGGAACCGGGGGGAGCTTACCCAAGCAGTCCTGTGTTGCATCTCTTTCGGGGTACAGTCAAGGTGTCAGCTGGGCTGCTCTCACTCGAAGGCCCAACTGAGGCTGGAGGCTCCCTCCCCTCGGGCCGCTCACCCAGGAGTCTGGTGGACTGGTGGACTGGCGTTGGCAGGAGGCCTCTGTCCCTGCCACAGGGACCTCTCCTGGGTGCGCCTGGGCATCCTCACAATGGCTGCTGGCCTCCCCAGCCCAGGTCCAGCCCAGTTCCCCCATCATCTCATCTGTGCGGGTGCCGCCTTCACATTCCCAGCTGTAAAATGGGCTCAGCGAGAGACGTGGAAGCCTGTGCCTGTGAAGGCTGAGGGAGCCTGAGGCAGAGGCTGGCCCCAAGACTCCTTGGGAACCCAGGGTTAGGGCGGGACCCCAGCCCAGCACCCACCACCCAGCCCCTGGGGCGTGGCAGCAGCTTGAGCAGCGAGGCACAGTCACACAGGCAGCCTCATGGGCTGAGTCCCCCAGTGGGGAGCCAGGGAAGGAGGGGCCTCTGGGCAGTCCCCTCGATGGTGGGAGGCGGCCCCCAGCTCCCTCTGCAGCACGGCCCATGGAGGCCGCGGCCTGAGGGCCTCCCTGGTCAGAGAGAAGGCGGGCATCCCCTGGCCAGCCCAGCACAGGCCCTCAGGGTCTGCGTAGACATGGTCCACCCGAGCTCCCAGGATGTGTGAAAGAGGACCGCTCTGTGGCACGGCCCATAACCGTGTTGGTGCCGCTCAGACCAGAACTGTTCCCCGCCCCTCCCCAGGCTGGAGCCTTCTCATCCAGAGTCAGCCCTGCCGCCGCTTCCCCGACCACCTGGGCAAAGCGCCTCCCCCTTATGCCCCAGTAGGGAGAGAAAGAGAGAGACGATGGGTGGGGTGGGGTGTTGGCCCATGCAAAGTGGCTTCCTGTCATTTGCTCTTTAAAAGTTAAGTTTATTTTGGGATCATTCTGGATCCACATGTGATTGTCAGAGATGACAGACCCCCCATGCCCTCACCCAGCGTCCCCCAGGTCACGTCTCGCAAAGCCACATCAGGCAGGACGTCGACACACACGGTTGATGCAGAAGGCTGTCACACCAGCAAACCCTCCACAGCCCCCCAGCCTGGCAGCCACTCCCACCCATCTCTGAGCATTGTCATCTCGAGAATGTCACGGCGCGGAGCCCACGGGGACAGTCTCACCTGCTCAGTGTGGTTCCTGGATACCAGTCCTGTTGCAGCCGCATCAGGAGTCCGCCCGCTCGCTGCTGAGAAGTGCCCCCCCCAAGGGACGCCAGGCTGTGCCCGCTGTGAACGGGCCTCCATGTGGACGTGGTCTCCACTCCTTTGGGGAGGAGGTGCAGAAGTGCAGTGGGGGCTGTATGCTCGTGCCCGGGGCCAGGCCGGCCTCCCTTCCTTCTTGCAGTGTCTGCGCCCATGGCTCCATGTCCACCATGGGCTGTTGTTGCCGTGTTTGTATTTCAGCCACTCTGAGAGGAGTGTGGTGATGCCCATGGTTTGGATGTGCATGTTCTGGTGGGTGGTGTTGGGCGTCCTCTTAGGTGACTGGTACGTCTGCATGTGCCTCCAGTGGGCCACACTGTGGGCTGCACTGTGCACGGCCTGTTCCCATGGGCACCATCGGGGCAGTGGCCGGCCTGCGTGCTCTCTGCATCCCGCGTGCCCTGCAGCTCCCTGTGATGCCGAGGGGTGACCGCACAGGCTGAGGGGGTCTCTGGCCCGTTGGAAGCTGAGACGGCGAGGCCTCCGCCCAGCAGGCAGGGCTGCTCAGGGGAGGCCTGTGGGTGAGGGTGCTCAGGGGAGGCCGGGCCATCCAGGGTGGAGGTGGCGTGAGGGGGAGGGGCACTTTCTGGGCCTGACATGCCCCCAGACTTCCCAGGCAGAAACATCCAGAAGAGACCCCTGCGAGGACGCAGTCTTCCGAGTTTGGTCTCTCCGTGTATCTTCTTCCCTCTGGAATTGCACCAGGATAAGGCCGGGCCCATGCTAGGCTGTGTCCACAGGCCTTGCCCAAGCCCTCCCATGTAGACGGGCCCCTGCGTGATGGGCTAAATGCATGCATGTGACTGGGAGGCATGCTTCCTGCAAGGAAGGGGGCCACCAACCTCCGCTGGCCCCACGTCCTGGGTCCCCAGCCTCACTCCATGTGCAGCATACAGGACACTGGTGTCTCAGAAGAGACTTCGCTTGGGGTCTGAGCTCTCACCAGGGCAGACGCAGATGGAACGCGCCCTGCTTGTACCGAGAGGGTTGATACCCCCGTGTGGGTGAAGAGGCTCGTAGGCATATGTCAGATGCTTTTATTTTTTTATTTTTTATTATTGTTATTTTTGAGTTGGAGTCTCACTCTGTCGCCCAGACTGGAGTGCAGTGGCCGCTCCCGGCCACCGCAGCCTTGACCTGCTGGGCTCTGGCGATCCTTCCGCCTCAGCCTTCGGAGTAGCCGGAATTACAGGTGCGCGCTACCACGCCCAGCTGATTTTTTGATTTATTATAGAGATGAGGTCTCGCTGCCCAGGCGGGTCTCGAACCCGCAGGCTCAGGCAATCCACTCACCTCGGCCTCCCAAGGCAAGGGATTACAGGCTGAGCCGCTGAGCCCGGCAGATGCTTTTAAAAGGTGGAGAATTGCAGCTGAAGCCAGAGCGAGGTCAGGAGGCAGAATGTGTGCCCCCATTCCCAGTGCCACTGAAGATGGGCACAGAGCGGTCTGCCTCTGGGACTGGTGTCCCGCGTGAGTCTGTCACGCAGTCAGAAGTTGTGGCAGAAACGCCACGTGGCACCTGCCACGTGTGGGTGACAGACAGATGGGCACCATTCCTGTGGTGGAGAGCAGCCAGGTTCTCCTCTGTGCTCCCCCAGAGGGGTTCCGGTGACGCCGGGCCTGCTGGGTGCCTCTGTGGCCGGCTACAGTGGGGGAGCCCTTCTGCAGTGGAGCGAACCTTTCTGCAGTGGAGGCAGCCTTCTGCACTGGGGGCAGCCTTCTCCAGTGGAGAGACCCCTGGCTGGAGGGCAGCCGGCAGCCTGGAGCCCAGTGGCCACTGGAGGCCTCCCTCCTGACCCGCCCCTCTGGTCCCCAGGGCTCCGGCTGAGACCATGGCCCCGGCTCCCTCCCGACCCACCCCTCCTGTCCCCAGGGCTCCAAGACCGTGACCCAGCTCCCTCCTGACCCGCCCCTCTGGTCCCCAGGGCTCCGGCTGAGACCATGGCCCCGGCTCCCTCCCCACCCACCCCTCCTGTCCCCAGGGCTCCAAGACCGTGACCCAGCTCCCTCCTGACCCGCCCCTCTCGTCCCCAGGGCTCCGGCTGAGACCATGGCCGCCGGCCTGGACGAGCTCATCGGCATCCCGTTCCCCAACCACAGCAGCGAGGTGCTGTGCGGCCTCAACGAGCAGCGCCAGGCTGGGCTGCTGTGCGACGTGCTGCTGGTGGTGCAGGGCCAGGAATACCGCACGCACCGCTCGGTGCTGGCCGCCTGCAGCAAGTACTTCCAGAAGCTGTTCACGGCCGGCGCGCCG
>NW_006998481.1:52101-55802 GCF_000164805.1 Carlito syrichta | reverse complement strand
GGCAGGTAGCTCTGAGGCAAGGGGCAGGCGTGGGGAGAGGGTCCTAGCAGGGTCCCAGACACACATGGGACATCAGACTCGTTGCTGGCAGGGGTGCAGAGACTTTCAAACTCATCGTATTCATGTATGCTTTCGGAGTTGGAGTCTCTCTCTGTCGCCCAGGCTGGGGTGCAGTGGCACGGTCACGGCTCATTACAGACTCGACCCCTCAGGCTCAGGCGATCCTTCCGCCTCGAGCTCCCAAGTAGGTGGGACTACAGGCTCCCACCACCATGCCAGGCTATTTTTTTTGTTGCCGTAGAGGCAAGATCTCACTATATTGCCCAGGCCGATCTCGAACTCCTGGCCTCAAGTGGTTCACCCACCTGAGCCTCCCAGAGTGCTGGGATTATAGGCGTGAGCCACCCCACCTGGGCTCTTTTTAGGAGCTAAACTATTTTCTCAGATATAATATTATTAGGTGGAAGCCTGAGACATAAAACAGGCCAAGCAGGGCTGCTCTGACGGGGAACAGAAGTGAGGCCACCCCCTGGCCCACCTGGCTGCCTCCCTTCCCCACTTGTGGAGTGTGCCTGGTTCTGTTTGGAGAAGGTGCTGTCCCTCGTTAAGCGAGTCCTGCACACCAGGGTGGTCCTCAGCACATCCGCACTCACCCACCATGCCCGGGAATGGGGGCGATGCCTTCCCTGACCAGCGCCCGCAGCGGCCGCCCGCCACACGCTGGCACAGCTGGGAACGCAGAATGGGACGTGGCAGAGGCCACAACCAAGAGACTACAGAGAGCCGCAAAGGTCCGGGCCTGAAAGATGGGCGTCTTTTGATGTCCCCTCAGCCTTTGCGCGGTGGGGAGAAGGGCTGCTTCATGCTGCTGTGAAGCCTGGAGTGGAAATCCCTGCGTCCCACGCCCTTCTCTGGTGCAGACTCCAGCCACACCCCCAGCGCATCCCGTGTCAGTCCCCGCAAGCAGGCGGGATGTTGTGGGGTCGAGAGCTGTCCAATGCTGGGTGTGGCTGGCCTTGTTTCTGGAGCACATGGCCCAGTGATGCCATGTGTGGCCCCTGGTGCCAGGCCCACCTCAGACAGGTCCACGGTGGGGACGGGATGGTTCTGGGTGTGGCCTCGGCCCGGCCGTGTCTTCCACGTGTGGGATGTGGACAGAGCCTGGCCACACCTGCCCTGGGACAGTGACTTTTAGCCTGGGCCCCACCCCACACCGCTGCTGTGCTCTCTGGAAGTCCCTGGAGAGCCCCTCGCTGTGAGGACATGCTGGCACTCAGGGAGAGGCCTGCGGGAGGTTGACCTGGTGGCATTTCCTCCATGGGCGCAGAGCCAGCCTGGGGCAGAGCGGGACTCAGGGAACTGGGGATGTCAAGGCAGGACCGTGCTTTTCCAGGAGGAAGTGAGTCCTTCCGTGCGAGACCTGCTCTCTGGGCAGGACCTCCTGGGAACCACCAGAGGGGGTTTCTGGAGTGCGTTCCCGTGACGCAGCGCTGCTGGGACAGCCCGCAGACGCCTCTGGTGGCCGCTCCACAGGACGGCACTGAGCCCTAGGGCTCTGTCCGCCAGTGACAGTGGGGTTGGGGGGTGTGGGGCAGAGGGCAGCCCTTCAGAGTGTCCCCCTCTCGGCTGTGCCCCCAGCCATGCTGACCTCAGGGCACCGAGCTCCCGACACCCACGGGGCAGCTGCAGCCAGGGCTCCCCACGGGTGTCCCTCGGTCCCAGCCTGGCCACCCCAGGCCCTTTGGGTGATGCTGCCCCCCCACCCCTGCTCTCTCATGAGGTTTCCCCAGCTCCCAGGGCCCGGCTGGGATCTGCAGAGGCTTGGTGGGAGTGCGGGGGAACAGGCGGCTCGCCACAAGGGGCAGAGCCCTCTCCCGCCAGAACTGGCCGTCCTCATTGCTTCCCCAGCGTCCTCTGGACAGAGCTGGGAACACCGCTCCCTTCGGGGCCCTGGTGGTGACATCACTGGGACGTGCATCTCAGGGTGCCTCGGTGGCCTCCAGCACCCCGAGTCCCTCCCCCTTCCTTTCCGCCCTGTTTCTCTGGCCCTTCCAGTGCACAGCCCTCCGGGGGCCAGCGGGGTCTGGCCAGCCGGTGTCCTGCCTCCCTGGGAAGGCTGTGACCTGCGCCAGTCCCTCCGTGCCCGCTGGTGTGGGCTGCGGGCTGTGCCAAGTGGTGACATTCCAGAGCCCTCTCTCCCAGCACATTCCCCACGGTCACTGGGGCGGCCTCTGGGACTGCAGCCCCCCAGGGTCCCTGCAGCGCATCTGGCCTCCCCCTTGGCTCCTCCTGCAGAGGGGCTGCTGCCCTCTCCAGCTGAAGCAGCCGCTTCCCGCCCCCTCGCTGCTCCCCCCCTCCCTCAGGCCCAGCACTGACCCGCCTGAAGCCGCCCACCCTGCTGGGCCCAACCCCTGCTTCCTGGCCTCCCAAGTCCTCCCACCCCCAGCATCTGGGAACCGTATTGAGACAATGTGATGTCACTAGAGGGCACAGGGGCCTGGGCAGAGGCTGCTGGGAATGCACCGGCTTGCCTGGGGCCTTCCTGGAGGCCACCGCAGCCCTGAGGCTGAGGTCCGAAGCTTCAGCCTTTGATTTGGGGTGTGAGCTCACAGGCCTGGCCGAATGTATTCCTGATGACCGCTCTTGGGGCTGAAAGAGGCAGAGCGAGGCTGGGTTTTGCGATCCACCCCCCCACGGGTCCCCAGCCTTCCGTGGGCGCCTGTTCACTCTGCCAGGTGGGTGGGAGCATCTCCCGCGGCACCTGGGGAACCGGCTGTAAAGGTGGGCAGGTGCGACCTCTAGTGGCCAGGGGATGCCTGGCACCCGGGACTGTCTGCCATCCTGGGTGGGTGGAGGCTGGCTTGCTCCTCCTCCGTTGGGTGGGAGGAGCAGGACTCCACTTCTGTCTGGACCTCAAAGCTGGGCCTGGAATTACAGGCAGGTCCCCCTGCAGGTGGGCGGTAGGAGTTGGCCTCAGAGCCTCCCAGCCTCTTGGGGGAGGCTACAGAGGGACCTGGGAGGGGGCCTTGGCCAGCCATCGCATCTCCGCTAATGGCCACTCAGACTGGCCGGCCCGGCGCTCAGCCTTCAGGACCACAGATATCAGCTTTCCCTCTGAGACCAGGGATGTGTGCATCTGGCTCAAAGAACCCTGTCCCCGTCGCGCTGGGCAGGCCAGCAGTACGGCTCAGCTTTGCACAAGAGAGGCCCGGCGCTTCCCCGAGTCACCCAGGGCTGTGGTGGTGGGTCCATAGCTGGGCAGGGGCTCCCACCCCTCCACACACACACCTTGCCTGAGTAATGCCCTAAGCCCAGCAAAACTCTGCCCAGATTAGACTGCATTCCAGCTGCACCTGGGCTTTTGTAAAACCTGAGACTGTCTGCAAAGTGGTGAGCCTAGGGCTTAGGATAAGAACCCACCCTGCGGGAGGGGGCCAGGTGTGCCCCAGCCTCCACAGCCTTCCAGACCGAGCCCAGCACAAGCAGACCACACGGCTGGAGCTGGGGCGGGGCTGGGGGCTTTGGGCAAAAGCAGAGGACAGGATGGGAGGAGAGGAGGCCGTTTTCTGGCATGTGGGTGAGATCAAAGTGCCCTCCAGGAGCGAAGGTGTGGTTTCATCGCTGGCCTCTGGGGAGGCGTCCCCCCCACCCCCCACAAGTCTGTTTTCTAGTAAACCCCTGAGAAAGAGGGGCCCTCCTTA
>NW_006998481.1:48470-50684 GCF_000164805.1 Carlito syrichta | reverse complement strand
AGCCTGGCCCCCAGCCCAGGGCCGTGCTGGCCTCGCCCCGGGCCCATGCCCCCAGGCCAATGCCGTTCTGGCCTCGCCCCCAGGCCCACCCATTTGCCTTCCAAACACAAAAGGAAAATGGGGGGAAAGACCAACGGCCGCAGTGTTTTCCGGCCTCCTGAGACCCTGGTCTCCCCTGCTGGTGGCTGAGATGGGCGTCTCCTCCCGGCTGCCTCCCTGGCTCTCACATGGAAACCCACACGGCTGGTGCCTCCCGGGGCCACACGCTGCATGCACAGAGCACCTAGGAGCCGTGGGCAGGGAGGAGGCCAGGCCCCAGACGTGCAGCCCTCGTGGCAGGACCTGCCCGCGCCTCACTGAGGGTCGTTTTCCAGCCTCCAGTGATCTCAGGTCCCTGAGAGAGGCCTCCCCCTTCCCTGTCCTGTGATGGGAGGGGCTGGTCATGCCGGCCACCCTCTCTGCCCCAGGAGGGCTTAGGGCAGGAGGAGCTTAGTCCTCCCAGAGCCCCTGGGGAGCCCACTGTCTCTCTGGACCTGGGTTTGTCATGCCCACCTCTGCGCAGGTACAGGTGAGGAACGAGCTGCCGGAGGGTCAGGACGCTGCTTGGCCACGGCCCAGGGGCAGTCTTGGGACCTCCGGGCCCACCCTCCTTTCCCGACAGATCTTGTCCTATCTGCACCCTGGGGCCCATCCAGTGCCCCCTCCGTCTCCAAAGGCCCCTGCCGCGCAGCCTCCGGGACTCCCAGGGCCCGCAGGGAAGGGCGGGCCCCTCCAGCACCTGGCTGTGTCTGCACCCTGGCCTGCACCCTGGCCCCTGAGGACAGGCCAGGCGCCTGCTCCCCTGGGCCCCTCCTCCCTGGGGGTGAGCGGGAGGCCATGGGTCCCTCTTCTGCCAGGGGCTCAGTGCGGGGCGAAAGCCTTTGGTGTCTGAGGGGCCTTGTGAGTTGGGCCCTCGCCTCCCTTCCCTTCCCCCCTCCTCTCCTCCCTCCCTTCTACCCCCTCCTCTCTCCCTGCCTTCCTTCTCCTGCCTCCTCCCTCCCCTCTTCTCTCCTCCCTTCCTCCCTCTCTGCCCCCCTTCCCTCTCCTCTTCTCTCCTCCTCTCCCTCCCCTCTCCTACCTCCCTCCCTCTCCTTCCTCCTTCCCTCCCCCCTTCTCTCCCTCCCTCCCTGTTCTTCGTGAGTGGGCCCTGGTTCCTCAGTGACCTGGAGCAGAGACGAGCTCTCCACAGGGTGGCCAGGGCTGGGGTCCCCGGTCCCCTGCTGTGGGCACAAGAGACTCATCTCTTCCCCTGCCTTGGCTTTCCCCCTCGAGCGAACAACAGCACAAAAAGCCCAGAGGAGAGCCTGACACCGTCCTTCTCCAGCTTCAGAGAAACCGACCCTCGGCCACAGGGGGCCATGCCGGCCACGGGCCAGCTGCAGACCCCCGCCCTCGGAAGCCGGGGCGGCCGCCACACAAACCCCATCTCCATGTCAGACACCTGCCTAGGTGCCACCAGCCGCTCACTCCTCCAGCCACAGGATCGATCGGGACTAACCTTTAAGAGGAAAATGAGCAAATTGGAACCCGGTGGTGTTGGGGCTTCTGTTTTTATTTTGTAAAGGTGACGACTTCTTATAAACTCAATTTTTCAGATGACTGGTTAGCTCTTTTGTTTTTTTGGAGTTGTAATCGTGAAACCCCCAAAGACATGGAGCGTTCAGCCCCAAATGACAGGCTCGAAGCAAACAGGCCCGGGGACAGGGTTTGTTTTGCTTCCATTTTTTAAATGTGTGAGGGAAAACGTTGGCATTTTTCTATTTCGAACTCCTTTCTTATGTGATTGCGCTATGGAAAATGACACATGACAAGTCTGCCTTAGTGATTCGAGGGACAATCTTCCATAACTTGGTTGCACACTGCATCCTGCCGGGAGCAGCTCCCGGTCGACTTCCTGGCCTCTTTATTAAACGGCATTAACTGGCTTGCTAAACCACACGAGAGTCGCCCTTCCTTGGGATGTGGCTTCTGGGAGCTCCCAGGACAGCTGCAAGGTCACAGGAGGCCTGGACACAGGGCATCTGGGCTTAGGGAAACACAGACACCCTGGCGGAAGCATGAGCCTGGCCACGTTTGGCCAGGAAGAGTGGAATGGCGGGGCTTGGAGAAGCCAGGCAGCCCGTCCCCCGGGCGGGTCTTGTCTGGTCTCGGTTGACCATCAGAGGGTGCGGGTGG
>NW_006998481.1:43932-48450 GCF_000164805.1 Carlito syrichta | reverse complement strand
GTCTGGGCACCCCCTCCAGTTCCCACCTGGTGTCCACGGGATGGGCAGCCCGCTCCTCCCAGCCCCTCCCTCCTTCCCTCTCTTCCCAGAGGCAGCGGATCCCCCAGGGTTGGGGACACACTCCCTCACTGAGGGCTGGGGACACCACTCAAGCCCACAGCACAGCAGATCCCGGCCATTGTCTGGAGCTGAGTCTCCTGGGCCGGCCAGAGCCGTCTCCCACCCTCCCTCCCTTCCCCTCTCGCCAGGGCAGGTGCCCCGCTCCAGCTCCATCTACAGCCAGGGAGGGCGGTCCAAGCCTCAAGTCAGGGCGGCTGCACGCTGCGTGTCTTCAGTCCAGACCCCTGAGCCCTGGGCCTCTTTCCTATCCTCTCGTGATAAAGGAAACTGACCACCTCTGAGCTGCTCCCAGCCTCCACCCAGATGCCCCTCAGCACAGGGCCCAGCCAGTTCTCAGGTTGCTGCGGGCAGAACTCCAAAGATTTAGCCCAAGGCCGGTGCAGTGGCTCAGGCTAGGATCCCAGCACTTTGGGAGGATTGCTTGAGGCCAGGAGTTCAAGACTGCAGTGAGATGTGGTCACGCCGCTGCACTGTAGCCTATGCCATCACTCAAAAAAGCAAAGAAAGAAATGGCCTGAAGTCACCTTCTGTCACATAAAACTCCTTTAAAGTCTCCTGATTGGGCCTTAAAATCCACACCTCCACGTTCTATTATGTACCATATATGCACTCATTTTTTTTTTTTTTTTTTTTTGAGTTAGGATCTCACTCATGCCCAGGCTGAAGTGCAGTGGCACGACCTCCTGGGCTCAGGCGATCCTTCCGCCTCAGCCTCCCAAGTAGCTGGGACTACAGGCACACGCCACCATGCCCAGCTAATTTTTTGATGTTTTGTAGAGATAAGGTCTCACTGTGTTGCCCAGGCTGGTCTTGAAATTCTGGACTCAAGTGATCCTCCTTCCTCGGCCTCCCAAATTGCTAGAACTACAGGCATGAGCCACCACAGCCGGCCTCCAGCGGTCTTGAAAAGCAGCAGAACCCCTCTGATGACAGAATGCTCACTCCCTCCCAAGGGACCACCCCCCTCGTTGGGACTTGTCGGATGTTAGGAAGCCACCGTCCTTTGTTTGGGCACTCTCCCCTGTCAGTTCAAGCTGGCCAAACTTCTGGCAAAACCCTTCCCTGCCCAGCACACATGTGGGTGTCCTGAGGCCTGCACCAGGCTGTTCCTTGGATCTTCCTCTCCAGGCTAGAAGCCATGCTTCCTTGGCCTGTGCTCAGAGGCTGCTCTCTCCCGGGCCCACTGCCAGGCACCCTCCCTCAGCACAGGAGGCCCGCCAGGACTGGAGGGAGGCTCCCTGGGCAGTCACCCCCTTTCTCCATCTCCACCCCTTCCCTCAGAGCGAGGAGAAGACTACCCCAGGACGCCACGCCAAGTGGACGCCTGGGTCTCCGCCTCACATCTCCTGCACCACCCTGGGCCCAAGCGGGGCCTCTGGAAGTGGCAGGGCGACTCAAGAAGATTCCAGGGAAAGCATGCGCATGGGGCTGGCGGTAGGCTCGCTTGCGTGCCCCCGCGGGAGAGGGGGCTTTCTTGCTGCCCCTTGGGTGTCTGGCATCTGATTTGTGGATAGGTGATGTGTGTCCCCACAGGGCCTTGGAGGAAGAGCCCAGAGGCCCCTGCAGGGACCCAGGCGTCCTGGGAGGAATTCTGGGGTGGAGGAGCTGTGTGTCTCGAGAGCCCCCCACCCCCCAGCCCTGGTGTCCTCCCATTCTGGCCCCAGCACGCAGATGCCTCCTTCCCCCGGCCGAGCCTGCCCTCCAGAAGAGGCCGAGGTGTCCAGCCATGAGTGTGGCCTGGGCTCCCCACCTGGTGGCCCCTGCGCCTGGCTTGGGAAAGACGGCCCCAGCAGCTCGGCAGCAAATAGGCCTGGCTGCTTCAGGCAGAGGGACCGTGAAGTCACAGGGGGCGGTGCCAGCCCATGCCCCCAGATCCCACCCGCCCCTCCCGCTTCCTGGCAAAGGGGACAGGTGTGGGATGCCATGAGCTCCCCCTCCCTTCAGGCTGGATGTCCAGGCCGAGTCAAGGCCGCCCCCATAAGGATGGACAAAGGAGTCTCTGGGGAGGTCCGGCCTCCTCCCACCTCACCGCCCCCGGGCAGGGGCCACTGTGACCTTGCCCAAAAGTGCAGCCCTGAAGCGATCTGAAGATGAGGACATAACATCTCAGATGTGCCCTGGAATGGTCACTCGATCTGCACGCGCACACACGGTCAGCAGACGTGCACAGCTGGCGTCATCTCTCCGCGACAACAGGAGACACGCAGCGTGGACAGGGCCTGGCGTGGCTGACTCCCACCAGGCCCCGGTGGGGCGCTTATGCCCACACGACTCACATCCACGGCTCCCCTCTCCCGCCGTGAACTCGGACCCCGACCACAGACTAAGAGCAAACAGCTTCCGGAGGGAGGACGAGGATGGCGTGAGCCAGGTCCTGCCCTGTGTTCCTCTAGAAATCAACAAACTCAGCACGAGCCCCCTGGGGAGCAGGGATCAGGCCCCTCCACGCGTGACCAGAGCCGCACGCCTCAGTATGCCTGTTCGTGGCAGCTGGGGTTCTCAAACTCCTGCACCCTCCAGGCTACTTAGGTGAAAGGCATTTGCTGAAAGAAGTGGAATCTCCCCCAGCATTCCCACATGAGCCAGGGTCTGGCTTGCAGGGCCAACGGGATCTGTTGTGCAGTCTGTGCACTGCTCAATGCCCCCACAATTTTTTTTTTTGAGTTGGAGTATCATTCCATCACCCAGACAGGAGTGCAGTGGCACACTCCCGGCCACCGCAGCCTCGACTTGCTGGGCTCTGGCGATCCTTTCGCCTCAACCTTCCAAGTAGCCAGAATTACAGGCTCATGCTACTACGCCCAGCTAGTTTTTTATTTATGGTAGAGATGAGGTCTCGCCAAGTTGCCCAGGCGGGTCTCCAACCCGTATTTAGGGGGCTGTTCTCACCGGCCGCACGTGTGGCTCTGTGCCCAGCACACGTGTTTGTTACAACCATTGACCAGCAGGTGGCAGTCATGTGTGTGGAAGGGGACCAGCCCAAGTCCCGGTCCCCGAGGGCCAGGCACAGGACCTGCCGGGGACCAGGAAGCCCAGCGCAGCCCCAAACTGCTCTGCGCCCGATTCCGACTCTGGGAGGGCCGCCTGGTGGCCGCGTCTTTGCCCTTCTGACCCTGGAACCTCCAGGTCCCTTCTCTGCAGGATGCTTGGTGGACGTGAGACACATGGGGGCCACCCAGCGGCAGGAGGGCCCTTCCCCTGCCTGGGAGGCCACACCGCAGGTCCCGCCCTCTCCCGCCAGAGCCGGGTGCTGGGAGGCTGGCCCCAGCGCGGGGCATGGGCCCTGCAGCTCAGGCCCGCACAGGTGCCCCCTGCGGCCCCCTGTCCCCCACCCGACCCCACAGGTGGACTCCACCGGCCCACATGTCCTCACCCCATCTGCAGCTGAGGTCCAGGGCTGGGCACCCAGTGGGAAGAGCCACGTCCACACTGCGGGAAGGGCCGCATCCACCCTGTGAGAAGGGCCACATCCAAGCCACACCCGACCCAGTTGGGAGGCAGCACCCGGCTCTGGCTGAGCCCAGAGATTTGAGACCAGCCTGGGCAACTTGGTGAGACCTGTCTCGACAATAAATAAAAAAAAAATCAGCCAGACATGGAGGCGCACGGCTGTGGTCCCAGCTACTTCGGAGGCTGAGGCAGAAGGATCGCCTGGGCACAGTAGGTGGAGGCTAGGGTGAGCTGAGATAGTGCCACGTCTGGCTCATTTTTTTTTTAAATTTATTGTTGAGACAGGTCTCACCAAGTTGCCCAGGCTGGTCTCAAATCTCTGGACTCAGGCAGTCCTCCTGCCTCAGCCTCCCAAAGTGCTGGAATGACAGGTGTGAGCCGCCGCGCCTGGCTACTTTCTATGAGTTTTCCACGCGATCATATGACCAAATAAGCATTAAATACAAAACCCGGCAGCCCATCGACCATCAGTGTTTTGGTCATCACCATCGTTATCGGTATGAGCTGGAGCTGGGAGCCAGGCTGTGACGTGTCCAGGTTAGGGTGACTCAGTCCCCAGCACTGCCAGGGGCCACAGACCCCGAGCACCAGGGACCCTGGGGCTGGAGGGCTTCGCTGCAGCTCTAGGCCCAGACAGAGAGGCTGGGGTGCCAGTCCCTCCTTCCCTCTCGCTGGAGTCCTTGCTCCCACCAGGCGGCAGGGCAGGAGGCCTTGGAGGGACAGACCTAAGCTCGTTATAAGCTCCGGCCCAGGGCAGACCACAGGCCAAGAACACCCCCTGTAAGGCGACGATCTGCCTCCACTTAGACTAAGAAGCAGCTGACATTCTCCCAGGTCATGGCAAGATACTACAGAGAAGAGGAGGAGGAGGAGGAGGAGGAGGAGGGGAAGGGCTGGGGGGAGAGAGGAGGGGAAGAAAGAGAGGGAGGGGAGAGGGGGAGGAGGGGG
>NW_006998481.1:42737-43912 GCF_000164805.1 Carlito syrichta | reverse complement strand
GGGCAGGAGAAGGGGGAAGGGGAGGAAGGGTGGGGAGGAGGGAAATGGCCACCCCTCAGGAGACCTGTGTGCTGGGCTCCACAGCGTTCCCCAGCCTGGAGCAGGGGCTTTCCTGGTCCCACGTGTGGACACACAGCACCATCTCCCCGCCCCCCCCACACCGTCCCAAGGAAGGCCCCCCAGAGGCAAGTAGGTTTTCCAGGCTTGTCACCTGTACTAATTCTCACTGCCAGGGATGATTAGAAAACACTGCAGGAAGCATGGTGGCCAGGAGTGGGCGTGGACTTGAACTTACAGAGAGAGACCCACGTGCCAGTTCCAGCTCTGCCGGTACTTGACACAAACGCGGGGAGGCATCATCCTGTGCTGTCACAGGTCGTGGGGGCCCATTGTGGGTATTGGTCAACCTGTTGTGACATGACTGTCACCGTAATGTGAATAACAGAAGCACAGGTTGGGTGGTGGTACATGCTTGCAATCCCAGCACTTTGGGAGGCCAAGGCAGGAGGATCACTTGAGCCCAGGAGGTTGAGACCAGCCTGAGCAACATAGTGAGACCTCATCTCTACAAAAAATAAAAAATGAGCTAGGCCTAGTGGCACACACCTATAGTCCTAGTTACTCAGGAGGCTGAGGCAGGAGGATTGCCTGAGCCCAGAAGGTTGAGTCGTTTTGTGGCACTGCACTCCAGCCTGGGCAACAGAGAGAGACCTTGACTCAAGAACGAACAAAAGCACACACCAAGCTGATGGATGCATTTGAGCTTTATGAACCTGCAAAGCACAGGGCTGAGAAGGTGGCAGGTCGGAGCTTGCTGGGGGCATGCCCGGGAGGGCCTTTCTGAAAGCCTCTGGTCACAGTGTGTCCAGTTTAAAAACATGCACACTTCTGTTTGAGCCAGAGTTTCCTGCTAGAAAACCGAGGTCCAAGAAATAGTCCTAGAAAGGCGGCATTTAGGGAGCAGGCTTCAGCAGGGCATGTTTGCAATTGTAAACATGGACATACAAAGTCAATCTCCCAGAACACAGATCAGTAAACACACTGTGATCTGTCTACACAGGGGATGACTCTCCACGTATTAAAAACGGTGCTGAGGTCAGCCTCGGTGGCTCAGCCTGTCATCCCAGCACTTTGGGAGACCAAAGCAAGTGGATTGCCTGGTTTGAGACCAGCCC
>NW_006998481.1:40876-42717 GCF_000164805.1 Carlito syrichta | reverse complement strand
TAGCCAGGCATGGTAGTGCACACCTGTAGTTCCAGCTACTTGGAAGACTGAGGCGGAAGGATGGCTGGAGCCCAGCAGGTGGATGCAGGGGTGGCCATGAGCGTGCCACTGCACTCCAGCCTGGGCGACGGAGTGAGACTCAGACTCAAAAATTTTAAAATGAAAAGTAAAAAATAAAAACTGTGCTGCATAACATGGCATGGTGTGAGAAAACGCCCAACACACACTGTTATATGCACAAATTGGGTTACAAGTCAGTACACACAGGACAAGCCCACAAGGCCCATGTGAGTGTGCATGCATTAAAAAACACAACTGCAACATGTCCCAAATATATATATTTTTAAATCGGAGTCTCACTCAAGGCTGTCACCCAGGCTGGAATGCAGTGGCATGGCCACGGCCACCGCAGCCTCAGCCTCCTGGGTTCAGACAATCCTTCTGCCTCAGCCTTCCAAGTAGCTGGAACTACAGGTGTGCCCCATCACACTCGGCTAATTTTTTGATTTATTGTAGAGGCAAGGTCTCACCAAGTTGCCCAGGATGGTCTCGAATGCTTGGACTCAGGCAATCCTCTCGCTTCAACCTCCTAAAGTGCTGGGATAACAGGCGTGAGCCACCACACCTGGCCTGCATCAAAATGTTACTAGTGTTTATTTCGATGTGGTGAATAGAAGGGACTTTGGGACACGCATGATCGATGCTCTGGACAGAGGGGAAACCATGAAGCAAACCTAGCCTCTCGACAGCCAGGACATGGGTCCCCTCCTCCCCCCAGCCCCAAGGGCCAGTTGGCTGGCCTCAGGTTCCACCAGTCTCCTGCAGATCCCTCCTGGCTGGCCAACAGCAAGCCACCCATCAGCTCTTTTTGAGTTGGGGCCTCTGTTGTTCAGGTTGGAGTGCAGTGGCATGGTCACAGCTCACCACAGCCTCCAGCTCCTGGACTCAAGCAATCCTCACACCTCAGCCTCCTGAGTAGCTGGGACTACAGGTGTGTGCCACCGCACCTGGCTATTTTTAAAAATTTTTTATAGAGATGAAGTCTTGCTGTGTTGCCCAGGCTGATCTCCAACTCCTGGTCTTAAGCGATCCTCCCGCCTCGGCCTCCCCCAGTGTGCCGGCCTCAGCTCTCATTCAAAGGCGCCTGCGTTCCACTGGCACCCCCAGAAGGGAGCAGTCACAGCACCTGCGCAAAACAAAGCCTCGTGCGCTTGGCTCCATCGTGCACAGCGAGATCTGCTCTGATCTGCTTTGGCTGCAATTAATATTAAAACAAGGCAGCCAGGAGCAGGGACTGAGCCTGGCTGTCAAGCTCTGTCACACGCAGAAAACAGAGAGTCGTTGGCAACTGGGATCCAGCCTGTGCGGGAACTGCTCAGCTGAAGCGGGACTCTCATGTCCCAGCTGCTTTGCATGATGACCACTGCGCCCAGGACCACAGCAGCGCCCTTCCAAGGGGCACCCCACGAGGCCCTCCTTCCCGCTCTGCATCCTGCGGGCATGACACAACAGATCCCGGGCGGAGAGGACCATTCACGGCCGGCCCCAGGCCGGGGCCAAGGTTGGGGACAGTCAATCCTACTCCCCATGGCTCACAGGGAAAAAATTAGTACAGAAGTAACGGAGGGAAGCATTTCAAGAGAAGCTGCTGTTTTTAAAAAACAAAGCAAAACAAAACAAAACAGGGTCTCCATCTGACGCCCAGGTTGGAGTGCAGTTGTAGGATTGTAACTCACTGGGATTCCAGACGCGAGCCACTGCACTCGGCTATAATTCTGGGGTTTTTTTTTTGTTGTTGTTTTTTTGAGTTGGAGTCTCACTCTGTCACCCAGACTGGAGTG
>NW_006998481.1:37946-40752 GCF_000164805.1 Carlito syrichta | reverse complement strand
CTGGAACTACAGACGTGCGCTACCACGCCTGGCTGATTTTTGATTTATTGTAGAGATGAGATCTCGCCAAGTTGCCCAGGCAGGTCTCAAACCCTCGGGTTCAGGCCATCCACTCACCTCAGCCTCCCAAAGCACGGGATTACAGGCTGAGCCACCAAGCCCGGCTGCAATTCTGTTTTTTAAAAAGAAAAGGATCCATGCGCTTCAGCACAGTCCCTCTGCTCACGTGGTTTCCTCTGGTGACCAGCCCCACCTTGGAGCTGTCCAGAGCCCTGCCAAGCGTGGCCTCACTGGCATAAGCTCAGGTACGTGGATGGGGGTTCCTTGTACATCTGAGAGATGCTCTTGTCACCCAAGCAGCACCCACGCGCCTTGGGAGTCTCTGTGCCAGGAACGGGCAAAGACCAGACCAGCACCTTGTCCAGGTTCCCTGTCCAGCTACTGAGCATCATTCCCCAGGCCGCCACGTGCGTGTGAGTGAGTCTTCCTGCCAGGCTGCTGCCGCCGAAAGCTCCCCCGAGGACAGGGGCTTCGTGCACCTGCCGCTGAGCAGTCTTGTCACACGAGGCCACCCCTTGCCTGTCCATGGACTCATCCAATCATCCAACAAAACACGCTGATGTACCATGCAGAAGGTAGTCCCGGGCACAGCAAGGCAACCAAGGAAAGCCAGCGGTCACCAGCAGCTGCCGCCATGGGTGCTTGGTGGCCATGAGGTCATGGGGGACTTGAACACTGCAGAGCCACAGAGACTGTGCAGGTTGGGGTAGGGAGACTTGGGGTCCCAGGGGTCTTGCTCGGTTGTCCAGGCTGGAGTGCAGTGGTGCAATCACGGTTCACCACAGCCTCAACCTCCTGGGTTCAGGCAACCCTTCCGCCTCAGCCTCCAGAGTAGCTGGGACTATACTCTGGCTAACTTGACAATTTTGTGTGTGTGTGGTAGAGATGAAGTCTGTTGCCCAGGCTGGTCTTGAACTCCTGGCCTCAAATGACCCTCCCACCTTGACCTCCACGTGCTGGGATTACAGGCATGAGCCACGGTGCCCGGCCACAGTGTGGCTTTTTAAAGAGAGCCCCTGGGCTGGCAGATGGGCTGTGCCATGCGAGAGTGGGTCCAGCAAACAATTCGGAGGCCCTGGCAGGGGCCGGGGCCAGAGGGTGGTGGCTGGGACTCAGCTCGTGGCTGTGGCTGGGCATAGATGAGGGGAGAGAGGGAAGAGGCCTGGGGCTTCTCACTCCCAAGGGGGTGGGGGGTGGTGGTGGGAGTGCCCTTCTGTGGAAGTCAGTCCAGGCACGGGTGTGTAGGACAGAAGCTGACACCGCGCTGCCCAGGGCAGCCTGAGGACGGTGAGCCTGGTTGGTGTGGTCAGGGAAGGCAGCCTGGAGGAGAAGGAGGACTCAGACAGCTTCGTAGCCAGGGGAAGTGTTTGGATGGGCCAGAAGGCTCGTCCACACCTCATGCAGAGCCCTGGTCAGCAGGGTGGGGACAGCAGAGAAGCAGGACTGGACAAGCGGCTGAGGGCAGCTGGAGCGACCCTGGTGAGACCCTGCATGCAGGGGAGGGAGGTGTCCCCTCAGGTGGGCTGACTCCAGCGGCCCCAGTCGGCTCTCTGCCCATGTGGAGGCTTGGGTGGGCCAGGAGAGGCCACCTGGAGCCTCCCAGGCCCATGGTTGTTCCCCCTGAAAGCTGGCTCTGCCTGGCCTGGCCTTCGTGGGATATGCATGCCCTGGGACCACACACAGCCCTGCTACCGGGAGCTGGCTGGCATTGCCTAAGCCCCAAGTGCGAATCCTCCCAGCTCAGGTCCCAATCAGTGGTAGCCTTTCACAGTCAGGGAGGGGGCCTGACGGGATCCCTGGGGCGGGGGCTGCGGAGACAGCCATGAGTGTTCTGGGTGCCTCCCTGGAGGCTGTGGGTGAGGGCTGGTTCAGACCAGACGATGGGCCTGGACCTACGCCCTCAGCTCATGGTGCCTGGGGTTCACCTTGAAACCTTTACGAAACTGAGACTCCCACCCCCGGGAGAAGTCTCCCCATGCTGTGCCTACGAGCAGGCCTCCCACGTTCCCAGCAGTGGACGGTCCCTCCTCTCCCAGCCCACACCCGCCCACACAAGGCGCTCGGTGCCCTGTGTGCCCCCGTGGTCTGGCGCGGTTTCCTCCCACCCTGTAAGCGAGCTTCTGAACAAAGCCTCGTCTGCCATCTCTGGTCTTGCCTTCAGCCTCTTGGACACAAGCCTTCCCTCTTAGGGTCTTTGGGGCATGGCGCGAGAAGAGACAGGGGCCTAACTCCCGTGTGGGAGTTGCTGTGCTCTGACCTCCCTTCTGCAGCCCAGGAGGGTTGCAGTGGCCTGCAGAGGGGGGAGAATAGGGTCCCGGCCCCCTTCCTGTGTGAGGCCCGGCCTCCTGCAGTGGGAGAAAGCGGTGCCCCGGACCATTGGGAGGCTGGGACTGACCTGGCTCTGCCCCAGAGGGCCCACAACCTCATCCCTCCCTTCTTACTCAGCATCCCAGCCCCTCCGAATGACGTCTCCGCCTGCCTCCCAAACACACCTGCACCTCTGCCTGGACTGTGGCGCCCTGTACAACTCTGCCATCTCCCCCTCACCTCTGTGACTCTGCCTGTCCAGCCACAGCCCCTCCTCCAGGAAGCCCACCCAGCCCACCCCGGACAGCCCCTCCTCTGAGGCCCTCACATCCTCGGCAAGACCTGCACTCACCTGCGTAGCCTTGTAAGCAGTAGTAGGAGGCTGTGGTCCACGTGGCTCGCGGGAGGCCTGCGGACCCCTCTCTGCGCCTCGAGGGGG